>NC_037677.1:70453431-70753431 GCF_003255815.1 Theropithecus gelada | reverse complement strand
ATCTCTGCTTCTACTCTCATCATCATTTTAGCTTGAATGTAAAATCTGAAACTGGAAAATACAGTCATGTGCTAATAATGACATTTCAGTCAACAACAGATCACATATGAAGGCAGTGCCATAAAATTACAATGGAGCTGAAAAATTCCTATCTGGTGACACTGCACAGCCATTATAACATCGTAGTGCAATTATTTAAAAAAAAATAAATTTAGTGGGCCAGGTGTAATGGCTCACGACTGTAATCCCATAATCTTGGGAGGCTGAGGTGGGTGGATCACTGGAGCTCAGCAGTTTGAGACCAACCTGGGTAACATCGCAAAACCCTATCACTACAAAAATTACAAAAATTAGCCAGGTGTGGTGGCACGTGCCTATAGTCCCAGCTACTTGGGAGGCTGAGGTGGGAGGATCACTGGAGCTCAGCAGTTCGAGACCAACCTGGGTAACATCACAAAACCCTATCTCTACAAAAATTACAAAGATTAGCCAGGTGTGGTGGCACGTGCCTATAGTCCCAGCTACTTGGGAGGCTGAGGTGGGAGGATCACTTGGGCTCAGGAGGTCAAGCATGCAGTGAGCAGAGACAGCAACACTACACTCCAGCCCGGGCAGCAGAGAGAGAGACACTGTCTCCAGAAACAAAACCAAACAAAACAAAACAAATTTAGCATAGCCTAGGTATATAGCATTTATAAAGTCTACGGTAGTGTACGGTAACATTCCAGGCCTTCACATTCTCTTCCCACTCATTCAATAACATGCCTACAGCAACTTCCAGTTTTGCAAGCGCCATTCATGGAGCTTTTTTGTTTTTTACCATATTTTTTTGTACCTTTTCTATGTTTAGATACACAAATACAATTGTGTTACAACTGCCTAAAATATTCAGTACAGTAACATGCTATACAGGTTTGTAGCCTCAGAACAACAGGCCATACCATATAGCCTAAGTATACAGCAGGCTATACCATCTTGGTTTGGTGTTCACACAACAAAGAAATCACCCAAGGACACATTTCTCAGAATGTATCCCCTCCATTAAGTGATGCATGGCTATTTGTGAAAGAGAACTGAAAAAAACCTTTGTGACCACAGCAATGAGTTCTTAGGTATGACACCAAAATCTGACCCATGAAATAAATAAATAACATAAACTTCATAATAATTAAGATCCTTTGGTACAGACTGGTAGAAGGCCATGTATCTGAAAGAGGACATATATTCGAAGTTGAAAAGAAACCATTACAACTTAAAAATAAGAAAAATAACAAAAAAATGATTTAAACAAGCATGTCTCCAAAAAAAATAGACAGTTAAAAAGTTCACCAATAGTATTCAACACCTATTACCACAAGGAAAAAAAAATTTAAATCAAAGCCGTAGCACTACGTATCTAACAGTATGCCTTTAAAAAATAAAAGTCAACCCTAATAATATCAAGTTCTGGTGAGCATGCAGATCATCTGGAACTCTCAAACATTTCAGGTGGGAATTAAACACAGTACAGCTACTCTGGAAAAGAGTTTGGCAACTGCTATTTATAAAATTAAGTATCTTCTTACCATATGATCCAGCAATACCTCTCCTAAATATCTGCCCAAATAAAATAAAAATGTATGTTCACACAAAAATCTGTATATGAATGTTTTTAGGAGCATGATTTAAAATCACTCAAAAGTAGAATGGGTATCTGTCAATCGGTGAATGGATAATCTAACCGTGGTATACCCATACAACAGAATATTCATTAATAAAAGGAACAAACTGGCTAGGAGTGGTGACTAACGCCTGTAATCCTAATACTTTGTGAGGCTGAGGCGGGAGGATCATCTGAGGTCAGGAGTTCGAGACCAGCCTGGCCAACATGGTGAAACCCTGTCTCTATTAAAGATACAAAAATTAGCCAGGCGTGGTGGCAGGCACCTATAAACCCAGCTACTCAGGAGGCTTAAGAAGGCAAATCGCTTGAACCCGGGAGGTGGGAGATTGCAGTGAGCTGAGATCGTGCCATTGCACTGCAGCCCAGGGAACAATAGCGAGACTTCGTTTCAAAAAAAAAAAAAAAGGAGCAAACTACCAATCTGTGGAACAGCATGAATGCATCTCAAAATTAATGAATGAAAGAAAGAAGCCAGCTTCGAAAGGTTATATGCTTTATCATTACATTTATACAATGATCTGAAAAATGCAAAAACTAGCCAGAGGTTACAAGTAGGGAGACAACTACAAGGGGGCAGCACAGGAAAATTTTTAAGGTGAGAGAACTATTTTGTATCCTGATTGCGGCAGTGGTTACCTGAGTCTATGAATTTGCCCAAACTCACAAAATTGTACATGGTAAAATAAATGAATTTTAGTGTACATGCGTTTTTATAAAACCAATAATAAAACCAATAATTTTTTTCCAGAAATCATACTCAAGTACTAAGTAAAGCATGATCTTTAACTCAGTACTAATTAAAGGAGATAGGGAAAAAGGTATGTAAAGAACAAAAGGAAACAGACCTAACTCTTAACAGAGGTTAACTTTAAAAAAAATTAAAGATGATTTATTTTACTCCTTACAACTTTCTGTGTTTTTCACAAATCACACAGCAGATATTTTTAAATTTTATAATCAGTAAATGGGGTTTCACTATCTTGCCCAGGCTGGAATGCAGTGGTACAATTATAGAACACTACAGCCTTGAACTCCTGGCCTCAAGAGATTCTCCCACCTTAGTCACCCAAGTAGCTGGGACTACAGCTGTATGGTACTCTGCCCACTGGGAAATGAATCATTTTTTAAAAGTGTGACTAGATACTACAAGTTACAGAGATTTCTCTGAGTAGCTGAGAAGCAACTAAAATAAAGCCATGAAAAGGAGAAATATAAATGAAGAGGAGGCTCTAAAGCCTATGAGTGACACTAGTTTTGTTAAATCAAACTAAAATCTGGCCTGAAAGAGCCCTAAAGCATACTTGGGTTCTAATGCATGAACTGCAACCTAACTTATTAGGTAAGCAAACTCTCACTTAGCAAGATGCTTCTGTAACAATAGCTAAATCTCAGCCAACCACAGCAGCCCTACTTCAACCACTCATAAACCACCGACTATTCAAACCATGTTCATTTTGTCAAATAAGGCAAATAAACTGTAACCAATTCGCTTCTGTACCTCACACTTCCATTTTCTATACTTCACTTTTCTTTTTCTGTCCGTAAATTCTCTAAGACTATGCAGCAGTACCACAGCCTCTCTGAATCTGTTCTAAGGGCTGCCCAATTTGTGAATCATTTTTCCTTGCTCAGTTAAACTGTAAAATCTGTCTGAAGTTTTTCTTTCAACAGTCTATTGGTCTTTCTATCTACTTTGCTACTATTTTTAAGAGTCTTATCATATCATTCAGCGTCATACCATAATTTAGCGCAACTAAAATATCATTTTAAAAGGCAGTTTAAAAATTCATCTACTAGTGAGTAATACAGTTTTAAGAAAAAGTGAAAGTCCTAAAATTTCAGGACTTAGGTCCCCCTCCACCCCTGCCGGCCCTCCATCATATATATTTTCACACCAAAAATAAAGGTGACCCCTCAGGGATGACATTTTTAATGAGCTTTTACTATTCTGGAGTATAGAACAAATGAAAAGAATATTCTGGTTTTTTTGATTGAGACGGAGTCTCACTCTGTCACCCAGGCTAGAGTACAGTGTCATGATCTCAGCTCACTGCAACCTCCACCTCCCAAGTTCAAGTGATTCTCCTGTCTCAGCCTCCCAAGTAGCTAAGATTACAGGCATCTGCCACCATGCCAGGCTAATTTTTGTATTTTTAGTAGACATGGGGTTTCACCATGTTGGCAAGGCTGGTCTCTAACTCCTGACCTCAAGTGATCAGCCCGTCTCGGATTTCCAAAGTGCTGGGATTACAAGCATGAGCCATCGCGCCCGGCCCAAAAAGAGTAGTCTTATACAGGTACATAATTATTTTTTATCTATTTCTGATGTAAGTTTTTCCCCCATACATGAATATTCAATTGGAAACAAAATAAATGTGTTTTCTATCCCTTTCCCCCACTACCCTGTCCCTATCTCCCCACTCAAAGACATCTCACCAGAAAACACACTCATAAAGGTGATCATAATTATTGGTTTCCTAAGTAATTGAGTGCCTTTTTGAGTGCCCTTATTTTTATACAAGTAGATACAAGCAGATGAAATTAAATGATATTTCTCACTTTACACTTAATTTGCAAAATAAAAGTAGAAAACCACCTGTACAACTCTGTATCTGTATTTCATTTAGTGAGATAGTATTACATTTAATAGTTATATTATTACATGTAAAGTAACAAGAACACAGAAGAAATGCTAAAAATGAGGTTTAAAAAGTCATACAATACAACGTTATACATACATACACTATCTCTCTCACAGATTTACGTTTAAAGGCTGCCAGCAAAAAGCTTGTGAAGCTATATTAAGAAAATGTTAATAATTTATACAACTATAAATGAAAAATGAGACTTAGTGGGAGTTAGGTGAGGTTGCTCACCTATCTCTAGTAAAACATTAACCTCTGTGAGGCCCCAGAAAGTTCACTTTAAAGTACAGCAACTCCAAGGCTTAAACTGCCTATGATGAATATGCAAATTACAAGAAACATAATTTAAATCAGAGACTTCCATTTTCACTATAGCAGCTTTTCAGATGTACTAGCTAAAATACACACAACTGAATATAGAAAATATATTTCAAAAATGGAAAACACCATATAAACTGTCAGCTCTTCCTAATATAAAGCAACAAAAGAAAATACTAGAAATGCCGGACGCGGTGGCTGATGCCTGTAATCCCAATACTTTAGGAAGCCGAAGCTGGTGGATCACGAGGTCAGGAAATCGAGACCATCCTGGCTAACACAGTGAAACTCCATCTCTATTAAAAAAAAAAAAAAAAAAATACAAAAAAAATTAGCCGGACGTGGCGGCGGGCGCCTGTAGTCCCAGCTACTCAGGAGGCTGAGGCAGGAGAATGGCGTGAACCCAGGAGGCGCGCCACTGCACTCCAGCCTGGGCAACAGAGTGAGACTCTGTCTCAAAAAAAAAAAAAAAGAAAAGAAAATACTAGAAATGGTTAAAACTCAGCAACTATTCCATGCATTCTTCTTCTGTTTGCAAATTTAATCATGGAATGGATTAAATGTATCCCTTACGTATAAAAAACTCTGAATTCTTGTCAACTCCAACTTTATGCCTCCTTGTAAAAATTTTTCAGTAAAGAAATTACGAACCAGGAGTGGTGGTTCACGCCTGTAATTCCAGCACTTTGGGAGGCCAAGGCAGGTGGATCACGAGGTCAGGAGTTCCAGACCAGCCTGTCCAGCATGGTGAAAACCCATCTCTACTAAAAATGCAAAAAAGATTAGCCAGACATGGTGGCGCACACCTATAATCTCAGCTACTTGGGAGGCTGAGGCAGGAGAATTGTTGAACCCGGCAGGTGGAGGCTGCAGTGAGCCAAGATTGCACCACTGCACTCCAGCTTGGGCGACAGAGCAAGACTCCATCTCAAAAAAAAAGAAAAAGAAATTACAGGCGGGGAATCACGCCTGTAATCCCAGCACTTTGGAGGCCGAGATGGGCAGATCACCTGAGGTCAGGAGTTCAAGACCAGCTTGGCCAACATGGTGAAACCCCCCCTCTGTACTAAAAATACAAAAATTAGCCGGGCGTGGTGGTGGGCACCTACCTGTAATCCCAGCTACTTGGGAGTCTGAGGCAGGAGAATCTCTTGAACCCAGTGGGTGGAAGTTGCAGTGAGCTGAGAACGCACTACTGCCCTCCAGCCTGGGCAACAGAGCAAGACTCCATTTCAAAACAAGAGAAATTACCACTGGGTGCAATAGATCACACCTATAATCCCAGCATTTTGGAAGGCTGAGGCAGGTAGATCACTTGAGGTCAGGATTTCCAGACCAGCCTGGACAACATGGTGAAACCCACCTCTACTTACTAAAAATACAAAAATTAGCCAGGTGTGGTGGCGTATGCTTGTAATCCCAGCTACTTGGGAGGCTGAGGTGGGAGGATCGCTTGAAACCAGGAGACAGAGGTTGCAGTGAGCTGGGATCACACCACTTCCCGGCAGCTTGGGCAACAGAACAAGACTCCATCTCAAGAAAAAGAAAAAAAAATTAATTTGTTCCTATGAGCTAAAGGCATTTATCCTGAAATTAGTAATTAAAATAAATATTTAAAGGTTTATCAAAAAAAAAATTAAAATCTAAAAATCTACTCATTCATTTTTTTTTAAGCAAAGATTGCTTGCCAATGATAAGAAAGTATTCAGGGCCAGGTGTGGTGGCTCACACCTGTAGTCCCAGCACTTTGGGAGGTAGGCGGATCATCTGAGGTCAGAAATTCAAGACCAGACCGGCCAGCATGGTGAAATCCCATCTCTACTAAAAAAATACAAAAATTAGCCGGGCATGGTGGCGCACACCTATAATCCCAGCTACTCAGGAGGCTGAGGCAGGTGAATCACTTGAGCCTGGGAGGCGGAGGTTGCAATGAGCCAAGATCGCGCTATTGCACTCCAGCCTGGGTGACAGAGCGAGACTCCATCTCAAAAAAAAAAAAAAAAAAGCATTCAAATATCATCAAGACATCAAAAAGTCCTGGCACTGGACCAGGGCAGATATCTTAGGCAGGTATCACTGAGTCAACTCTGAGAATTGATAAAGTCATCTCTCCAGTCCATGAGACTATGAAGATGTACTGGTTATCTGAACTAAAACTGGCTCTGAGTTTACACCATGACTAACAAGAAAGCTTTACATAATCCAGAGATATTCATTTCTACAAATAGTTTACTTGGTTAAATATAATGACATTGGGTCAGGATAGCTTAATCATAGATCCGCCACTCACAAACAGTAAATCCCTATGCAGGTCGCTTATCTATGAGTCAAGTCACCTTATCTGCAAAATGGAGATAATAAGGATGTTGTGACAAATTCATATGAAGGTGACTGTACTGTTTGGATCTCTATCCCCTCCAAATCTTGTACTGAAATTTGCTCCCCATTGTTAGAGGTGGGGTCTAATGGGAGGTGTTTGGATCGCAGGGGCGTATCCTTTGAATGGCTTGGTGTCCTTTTCAAGATAATGAGTGAGTTCTCACTCTATTAGTTCCCAGGAAAACTGACTGTTAAAGAGAGTCTGGGCGGTGGCTCACACCTGTAATCCCAGCACTTTTGGAGGCCAAGGTCAGGAGTTCGAGACCAGCCTGGCCAACATGGTGAAACCCCATCTCTACTAAAAATACAAAACTTAGCCAGGCCTGGTGGCAGGTCCCTGTAATCGCAGCTACTTGGGAGGCAGAGGCAGGAGAATCACATGAATCCAGAAGACGGAGGTTGCAGTGAGCTGAGATCACACCACTACACTTCAGTCTGGGTGACAGAGTGAGACTCTGTCTCAAAAAAAAAAAAAAAAGCCTTCCCTCTCCCCATGTGATACCTGCTCCCTTTGCCTTCCACCATAAATGAAAGCTCCCCGAAGCCCTCACCAGAAGCAGATGTTGACATCATGCTTCTTCTACAGTCTGCACAATCATGAGCCAAAAAAACTTCTTAAACTACCCAATCTCAGGTATTTCTTTTACAGCAACACAAAGTGGACTAAGACAGTGTTTTTACACAATGCCTGGTATGGAGCAAAAGTCTGTTAACAGAAGTTATCAATACCAGTTTTGCGTTGTCATACACTCTGTGTCAATGATGTTCAAGATATTGTGCTCTAGCATTTGCGGAAAAGGAAGTAAAAAAATATAAATAAAACATAATCAATCCCTGTGCTCAAAGTACTTATAGAATAGTAGGGTAGCCAGGCATATATCAGCAATAACTGTATCTCAAGGCCTCATGTAAATGTTGAAACTTTTTATAAAAAGCGTTAGACTTACAAAGAGGAGTCTCTGATTGCAACCCATGGAATCCTCGAAATGTGGGAACTATATGAGTTACCCTGGATTTTTAGGGATTTAATTAGCAGAAATAGGTGAAAAGGTTTCATAGGTAGGGGAAAAGTATGAATAAAAGAATGGACATGTAAAAACACCTAGTGTTTTCCAGAAGTGCTAAACAGTTAGGAAGAGATAAAATATAGCATTGAGGAAAGAATAGTGATGAATTCTGTAATACTGTAAATTCACTAAAAGAATAATTCACAGATACCTGACATTACAGATTGATAATTGGTGAAGAGTATCTACATAAACTTTTTAAAACTTTAGGGTTTTAGAACTTTAGGGCTTTAAAACTTTTTATAACCTTAGGGTTTTAAAACTTTAGGGCACCGTCCTGAAAGCTTGTAACTAAAAAGTAAAGCACTTATTACTTCTATATGACAAGCATCCTACAATGTCATAAAAATTTATACCTATAAAAGAAGACAAAAACAATAATATTTTAATTTATTATTCATATAAAATGATTTTCTTATTTCTCTATCAATGAAATTTCACAACCAAATACTTTTCTTATTATCTCCATTTTGCAGATAAGGTGACCTGACTCATGAGATAAGCGACTTGTGTGTGGATTTACTGTTTGTGAGTGGCAGATGTAGGAAACGCTATTCTCACCCAATATCATTAGACATACTAAAGGGTTTTATGTTTTTTTCAGATTTTTTTAATGCTTATCTAATTGATCTATTGTCATGATAATCATACTGCTAATTTTATTGCTGATTAATATACTACTGTTCGAAATAACTTTTTTCATTTTTCAAAGTCAAATAACTTTTACTTAGTCATAGTGCCAAGAAATACTATGAATTCACTGAAGGATTTTATATAGGTAAACACATTTAAAACTCACAACATTACTATGAAGTTGGTATTATTGTTTTCTCCTTTGCAGAGCTATGAAAATAGAATTACAGAGGGAGTTAAGCAGTCACCCATCATTAAACAGCTAGTGAGTTGCAAAACCAATTTCTTTTAGTGAGTTGTGCAGAACCATTTTTTTTTTTTTTTGAGATGGAGTCTCACTCTATCGCCCAGGCTGGAGTGCAGTGGTGCAATCTCGGCTCACTGCAAGCTCTGCCTCCCGTGTTCACGCCATTCTCCTGCCTCAGCCTGCCAAGTAGCTAGGACTACAGGCACCCGCCACCATGCCCAGCTAATTTTTTTGTATTTTTTTTTAGTAGAGACGGGGTTTCACCATGTTAGCCAGGATGGTCTCGATCTCCTGACCTCATGATTCGCCCACCTCAGCCTCCCAAAGTGCTGGGACTACAGGCGTGAGCCACTGCACCCAGTCCCAAATTTGTATATATATTAAATATTTTTCCCGGCTCTGCCTCTGTATTTATGACTAGATATGTAAACAATCATTATATTTAATATACACTAATACATATTACATTAATATTAACATTTGATACAGATTCTGTTCTTCTCTCAACTGTGCCTTGACAAACAGAAAGAAAAAATTTTTTTTTGAGATGGAGTCTCACTCTATCACCCAGGCTGGAGTAGTGGTGCGATCTTGGCCCACTGCAACCTCTGCCTCCCAGGTTCCAGCAATTCTCCTGCCTCAGCCTCCCGAGTAGCTGGGATTATAGACGTCTGCCACCATGCCCAGCTAATTTTGGTATTTATAATAGAGACGGGGTTTCACAATGTTGGCCAGGCTGGTCTCGAACTCCTGACCTCAGGTGATCCAGCCGCCTCAGCCTCCCAAAGTGCTGGGATTACAGGTGTGAGCCACTGCACCCAGCCTATAACCATTAATACTATAACCAATCATAATCTAATGTGAATAATTCCAATATATGTATTAAATTTGTATGAAACAAATTTGAGGTCTACTTTTAACTCCTAGACAACATTAATTTCATTTACTTCAAAACTGTCATTATGAAAAAAACTGGAACGGTATATAGACTTTTCTTCTTTTACCCTGACAGCACTTGCTGAATGGGGACTAACAAAATGAAGTTTATAGAGCCTTGTGGGGAAACAAGAATAGAACACAAAAGCACAGTCTGTTTCTGTAAAGAAGACTAACAAGCGACCTACACTTCACTAACCTGGAACCACAAAGGACTAACTACTCACTGAGATAACAGAGTACCAGAAGTAAACCTATCCCTACTCTTTTTACCTTCACAGGTCTGCAAAGAAAGCTAGGTTAGCACTGAGCAAATATGGCTTTAAAATAAAAAAAAATAAAAATAAATCTTTGAAAGCTGTAACCACAAACCAGTCCCAATATGAATTCATTCACATCATCTTAGTGATACAAAAAACTTCAAGCTTTCAATTTAATGCAGTCCAAGGCCATCAGTGCCATCTCCCCAGATATACAGCAGACACAACAGTAAATCCTCTCTAGAGAAACCTACTTCCATTCCAGGCCTAAATCATTCTCAAAAACCTCCCCTAACCATCTCATCTTAGTAAGGAGGGGTGAGAATAAAAAAATAAACACAAGGAAACAAGGTCACATGACTGAGAACCAACGAAGACAGAAAACAAAAAAATTTTACACATAGGAATTAGCAGATGCAGATTAACACAGACTGACTAACTTGAGGTACTTTATGTTTAATGAAATAAAGGTGAGTTTAGAAATATGTGTAGAAACAAATTAAATGAGCAAGTAAAACTGGAAAAGAACTACACAGAACTTCTAAAAATAAAACACTAATAGACATATTTTCAAAAAGCAATGAATTGATAAAAGTTTATTAGATATCAATAAAAAGGATAAGTAAACTGGAAGTCTGGCCAGCCGTGGTAGCTCACGCCTGTAATCTCACCCCTTTGGGAGGCCGAGGCAGGTGGATCACTTGAGGCCAGGAGTTAAAAGACCAGCATGGCCAATATGGTGAAACCTCATCTCTACTAAAAATACAAAAATTAGCTGGGCATGATGACATGTACCTATAATTTCAGCCACTCAGGAGGCTGAGGCACGAGAACCACTTGAACCCAGGAGGTGGAGGCTGCAGTGGGCTAAGACAGAGCCACTGCACTATAGCTTGTGTGATGGAGTGAGACTCTGTTTCAAAAAAAAAAAAAAAATTAAACTGGAAGTCAGGTCACAGGAAACAGCACAGAGACAAAGCAATAAAGCAGTAAAAATAATATGCAGCAGACCTCTGAACAAGAGGTTTGAAATGCAGAGGTATACTTATACGTAGTTTTTAATTGAATATGGATCAAAAATACAGTGTTCATGGGATGTGAAATCTGTGTATTCAGAGGGCTGACTTTTCATATGGGTGTGTTCTATGGGGCCAACCTCGGGACTTGAGTATGTGTGGAATTTGGTAAAAGTAAGGTTGGTGGTCCTAGAACCAACCCCCTACACGTTTTAAGTTATTAAGGGACAACTATGTAATTATTTAAGTGATTGTGATGAACTCTAACTTAAAAGCTATTCAGAGTTCCACTAATGGAGGAGTGGTATTGTTCACAATACTGAACAAAACCAATCCTGACTGTATTCATGGGACATAGAGTCTACGAGGAGAGACTGATCATCAAACAACATAAAACATATTACATTTCACATGTGATAAATGAAGTTAGGAAAATTCATTAAGTACTTTCCTCAATCAAGACCATGGGTGTAGAGAGCACTTCCATGAAGACATAAATACCTGAACTATGAGTTAAGTTAACTAGGAAAGCATTCTAGGCAGAGAGAACAGTATGTGCAGTAGAACTAGGCAGAAGAAAATACAGTATTTTTTTTTGTAAGAACTCAAAGAAACTTACAGCTAAATTGTGAATAAGATTTGGGAAGGGGTGGCGGTAATGATGGTGGTTCATAAGGCTAGAAAGGCAAGACCATGCAAGTCTTATAAATGAATATATTTGGTCTTTTTATCTACAACTAATGTGAAGATGCTAATGGATTTTATGCAAAGCAGGTGAAACACTAGATTTTCATTTGGAAATCTATTCATAATAATTGCTTCCTTTGGGAAGCACAGGTACTTTGGGAATCTTTTTTGTTTTTTGTGTTTTTGAGAGTCTCGCTCCCTCGCTCTATCACCCAGGCTGGAGTGCAGTGGTACGATCTCGGCTCACTGCAACCTCTGTCTCCCAGGTTCAAACGATTCTCCTGCCTCAGCCTCCCCAAGTAGCTGGGACTACAGGCACATACCACCACGCCCAGTTATTTTTAGTAGAGATGGGGTTTAACCATGTTGGCCAGGCTGGTCTCGAACTCCTGGCCTCAAGTGATTCGCCCGCCTCGGCCTCCCAAAGTGCTGGGATTACAGGTGTGAGCCACCATGCTTGGCCAAGAGAATCCTTGTTTAAATTTATTACTGAGTTTTTTTTTTTTTTTTTTTTTTTTTTTTTTTGAGATGGAGTCTCGCTCGGTAGCCAGGCTGGAGTGCAGTGGTACCATCTCCGCTCACTGCAACCTCTGCCTCCCGGGTTCAAGCAATTCTCCTGCCTCAGCCTTCTGGGTAGCTGAGACTACAGGTGCACACCACCACACTCAGCTAATTTTTAGTAGAGACGAGGTTTCAACATGTTGGCCAGGATGGTCTTGATCACTTGACCTCGTGATCCGCCCACCTTGGCCTCTCAAAATGCTGGGATTACAGGCATGAGCCACTGCACCTGGCCCAGAGTTGGTATTTTTATAGTAATCCAGAATTTAACTGCAAAGGTTAAGTACAATATAAATAGTAATCCACAACTTCAACAAATTAAAAAGGTGATTATGAATCAATCACCTTAACAACTCTCTTATCACTAAGAGAAGGGTAGTCACTAGTTTTTAATCTAATGAAATTGTACATTTTTCTTTACCTAAAATTATTCATTTTTATTGTTTGAACATATTGCCTATTTAATTAAGTTTATGAATGTACTGTATTATATACTGTGTCTAAGTAGCTGAATTTATCTTATTAATAATTTCTTCATTTTAACCAATTTTTCATATTTTTTATTTGTGTAGCTCTCTGGATTTAACAGTCTTATCCTTTTTTATTTATTACAACTGAGATGAGCATGCTAAACTGAGTTTTACATAAACTTGTGTATTTCAATTTTTCTCGTTTTAAAAATACCTTTTCTATTTTAACCATCTTTTACATTTACTTTTTTATCTTTATTATTCAGAATATTTTCTACTTAAATTTTCTACTGCTTTTTTCTGTTTATATTTATTTTAAAATTTTTAATATATCTGAATTAAAAATACACAGCAGCTGGATGTGGTGGCTCATGCCTGTAATCCCAGCACTTTGGGAGGTCGAGGTAGGTGAATCGCTTGAGCTCAGGAATTCAAGACCAGCCTGGGCAACATGGTGAGACCCCATATCTACTTTAAAAAAAAAAAACCCAGGCATGGTGGTGTGCGCCTGTGGTCCAGCTATTCAGGAGGCTGAGGTGGAGGATCACTGGAGCCTACGAGTGGAAGTTGCAGTGAGCCAAGACTGTACTACTGCACTCCAGTCTGGGTGACACAGTGATATCCGGTGTCAGAAAAAACAAGACAGACAGACAGAAAGACAGACAGAAGAAAGAGACACAGAGAGAGGAAGGAAGGAAGGAAGGAAGGGAGGGAGGGAGGGAGGGAGGAAGGAAGGGAGGGAGGGAGGGAGGGAGGGAGGGAGGGAGGAAGGGAGGAAGGAAGGAAGGAAGGCAGGCAGGCAGGCTGGCTTTCAGCACAATGTTGAGTAAGATAGAAATTTTGTCTAAAAAAAAAAAAAAAAGCAAGTCATTCTCTAACCTCTCTCACTTGTGCTGCCATATTCCAACTGATCTACCTTTTTTTTTTTTTTTTTTTTTTTTAGCATTTTGAAATAACTACAGATTCATAAGAAATTGCGTTAAAAAACAAAATCAGGGAGGCCCCTGAGGACCCATCACCTGGTTTCAAGATGTTATGCAAAGGTCACATCTTGTATAGCTACAGTGTAATTTCAAAACCAAGAAACTGACATTAGTACAAACCACAAAGCTTATTTTCATTTCACCAGTTTTACATATACTCATTTGTGTGCATATGTGTGCACATGGCTGTGTGGTTCTATGCAGTTTTGTAATATGTGCAGATTCATTTAACAAACAGCATGACCACAACCATAACAGAGAATTGTTCCATCATCACAAGGATTCCTACTGCCTTCATTTATAAAACTCTTGAAACACAGTCTCAATTTATTTACATGAGACAGACTAGAAAGCTGCTCTTGGAAGAGAAAAATTTGAGCACTATGTGAAAGAGGGAACAACAGTAAAAAGTTGAGGAGTTGGAAAAGAGAACTTTTCCAGTAACAGTTGTGTGAGAGAGTTGCTCTTGATTGGAAAGAAAGATATGCAAAGAAGATTTTGTAGAAGTTTTATTCTATGATGTTTTCCCTAGTTACTTATTGGGGGAAAAAAAAAAAAAGGTAATGTGTACTCATGCATATTTATCTTAGATCATATACAATAATGAGATGGGTGTCCAGTGAGAAAGCAAGCAGGTTCAACTTTATTTGGACTACACAATAATGAAATTTCAAGAATAGCTGATTTAAAGCCCAAAGAAACCATAATCGAGCTGAAATAGCAGGCTACTGCATCACTATTTATCTAAAATAAATTCATCTGGTGTTCCAAAATTTCTCATATGTTCTTCAAATAAATTATATTTAAAAGAGGACTTCTTGTACTCCAATGAGAGGAAAAATTAACCTTAAATGTCAATTATATTACATGAAAAATTATAAGATAGTGTTAGGGTTACACAATCTACATAGCAGTATATGGCAGTGCTACATTACAGTAACAAAAAGGATCATAAAAGATTTAATCCAGACTCATATGTAACACAACTAGCTACGTATTACTGACCAATAACTACTTCATCTACTACAAAGTAGATGACAAACTTTACCTACAAACACAACGTATGTCTAAATACTAGATATTTTCTGGCATTACTCACTAAAAAGTGGGAGATAGAGACATATGAAATACAAATATTTCTAAATCTGTAATGATTTCTCCACCATCAAAGAAAGGACCGCCTTCCTTCACTCTGAAAATGAATTACTTTGAGCTAGTTTACCTCCAGACCCTCACTGAAGAACAAAAAAGACCTGAGAAAGCATTCTTTCATTCCTTGAAATCCCTAGTGGACCGGACCCTCAAGGTTAGCATAAGCACCTTCCGGCTTACCAGATTTAGAAGACATTACAATGGTTTGGACTGTTATTTTTCATTGTTCATCCATCTGCATTTCAACTTTACAATCATAAGATATCAAAATTGCATTTCATTCACAAAGCTGTATATGTATATAAGTTCTCTATTTAGTTTAAAACAAGATTTTTGGTAAATATTTATGTTAACCCAGAAAGAAGGAAGCAAAGTGAGGCGGGGAGAGGAAGGGAGGGCAAGTCTGAGAGAACATAAAACCATCTGTTAGCTAAGGATACCCCTGGGAAATACAGAAAGAGAATGAGAGAAGATTTTCACTTTTAACCTTATACTATTCACAATTATTTAAACTTCAACATACAGTTGATTCTGACTTTAGCAAGTTAATTAACTACCCTATGCCTGTTTATTCATCTATAAACAAGAATAATAGTATCTACCTCAAAAGAATAATGTAAAGCACTGAAAAAAATATCTGGAACTTGGTATGCCTTCAAAAATTAACTAGTAATATTACTGATATTATGATAAATGATTTTTTTTTTTTAAACGGAGTCTCAACTCTGTCGCCAGGCTGGAGTGCAGTGGCGCGATCTCAGCTCACCACAACCTCCGCCTCCCGGGTTCAAGTGATTCTCCTGCCTCAGCCTCCCCAGTAGCTGGGACTATAGATGCGTGCTATCACACCCATCTATTTTTTGTATTTTTAGTACAGATGGGATTTCAGCATGTTGGCCAGGATGATCTCGATCTCCTGACCTCATGATCCGTTTGCCTCGGCCTCCCAAAGTGCTGGGATTACAGGCGTGAGTCACTGCACCCTGGCCGATATATGATATTCTTAAAATCACAAATATATTTTTTCAAATGGTAAATACAAATGTGTTTGTTTATTTGAGATGGACTCTCGCTCTGTTGCCCAGGCTGGAGTGCAATGGCATGATACTGGCTCACAGCAAGCTACGCCTCCCAGGTTCAAGCAATTCTCCTGCCTCAGCTCCCTGAGTAGCTGGGATTACAGGTGCTCGCCACCACACCTGGCTAATTTTTGTATTTTTAGTAGAGACAGGGTTTCACCATGCTGGCCAGGCTAGTCTTGAACTCCTGACCTCAGGCAATCTGCCTGCCTCTGCCTCCCAAAGTGCTGGGATTACAGGTGTGAGCCACCACGCCCGGCATAAATGTGCTTTAAAAGAGTATCAAAAGATATTTGTATTTATTTTCCATAAAACTCTTCACAATTGCAGTTACCTATTTGTGTTAGACAGCAGAAATTCATAGTATCTACATTATGCTTAGCCAACAGTTAAGTATTCAAATATACGAAACAAATTATCTTCCAACACAGATATGATGTTGTGTTTAAAATACGAAAGACACAGACACAGACACACAGACACGCCCACGCACACACACAAACTCCTTACCTAAAAAAGCAAGCACTTTTAGTCCCCAAAACAGACTCCCCCTGCCAGCCCCCAAAAACTTAAAAAAAAAAAAAAAAACCTGTCAAATTTGAACACATGTAGATGTGGCAACTGTATTTCTGGACAGGAGAAAAATGGAATCAACAGCCTTCATATTTAAATGGCTTGCTGTTCTTGGCTGTTTTGAATTACAATAATGAAAAAGTGAAAATCCCAAGTAATTCCAAGTATAACAAAAGAGATGAATAGATATAGGAAATATTTACAATGGAAAGGTCAAGTAATCAAAGAAATGATTCCAAACTATCATCTAGTTTAGGACATGAAAATTTTTTTCACAGATTATAACCAAAGAAATGGCTTAAGAAATAGGCAAAACCAGAAAAGTTTTATAAGATCATGGAAATCCTGAGAAAAACTAAACATTCTGTTAAATTCTAGTAAATGGCAACTAATCGTCATGTTTGGATAAAACAATGAAATATGACATAACAATTTAAGAAATGGAGTAAAAAAAAGACTGAAGACAGATATGGTGATGTGTGCCTGTCATCCCAGCTACTTACAAGGCTGAGGCCAGGAGTTCTAGTCCAGCCTGGGCAGTATAGCAAGATCCTGTCTCTTTAATACGATATAATTAAGATGTATCATAGATTAGGGTTAGAATAGGGGAAAAAACGAAAAAATAAAGAATTATGAAAATTCAGTAATAAGGTTTTTATTAGGATTTAGATCCTAACAAAATCGCAACAAAAACAAGATTTTAAAAAAGAAAAAAGCTGTATAAAAGTTGGAACATATGTCAGTAGAAAAGTGGGGTGGGGTCCCTAAGTAAGGTTCAACGCTAACAGAAGAGACTGAAATACCTCCATACCCCAAGGGCTGTTAAACGCAGTCTGGAAAGGCGGCCAGTTAAAACTGTCTAGTTCAAAATACTACCTTAAGTTCTACAACGTACATTCACACTTAAAACAGTTTTGATTAGTAACGATCAGATTGCATCTGTGGACCCTCAGAAAATGAGGATGACAGAAAATCTAACCATGCTGGACCTTCAAAATAATGACCTCCTACAACTTCCACCAAAGCCTGGTAACTGTGTGAATTTAAGAATATTACTACCAGAGAGAAATCCATTTCATATTCTTTGAGCAGCCGTACTAATGAAAGGAACACCTGCTATACTAGAATATCTGAGAGCCTGAATTCCCATTTAAATTGGAGTTTTTATAATCCTAGTAATGCTAATTTTCAGAAAGTAACATTTTGTTTTAGTATCATCTTAAAGATTGCTATTATAATTTCCTATTATTACCTAGCCATTGGTATAACTGGCCTGGGCCATATTCATGGCTATCACCATTTCTACATTCACAACTATTTAACATTTTTCTAAGCTGTTGTGCCATTTATCATGGTAATAACCACATATTATGTTCACACATTTGTTCTGGATGTTTTGCAGAGGATTTATCCTACTTACTTTCATTTTCTTAAAACACAGCAGTTTCTTCAAAAGTTAATTTTTAACAATGTGATCTAATATTTTTATAATGACAAAACATTTTTGTAGAACTGGTTTCATTTCCCATGTTTCTTTTTGTATTCCATATAATGTGACCAATTTACCTGAATATGACTATCCAATTTCTAACTTTTTATTACATAATAAATTGAATTGAATTTTATTGAATACTGCTCTTTGATTTCATTTTTTTTCTTAAAAAAAAAAAAGACTTTTCATTACCCATGATAGGAATTTTGTGGTCTCAGTACAAGTTTTAACTTTGTTTTAATCTAGTTGAAATGTATCTTTTCTAGCTATTGAGCTGGTCGTTTCCTCCTGTTTCATAAAATAATTTTATCAGAGTTACTAATGTCACAGAAATGCTAATCAAAATACAGTTACTGAAGAAAATACTGAAAGTTGTTATAACTGCTTTCACAGTTTGGAATTTAAAACTCTTTTGTAAGGATGGCTTGGTATTATTTCCATATGGTAATCCAGTACTTTTAGATTCAAGAGAATTAATAAGACTGAATCTGAATATTTTCCTATCAGTCAGTGTAGCATTTAAAAATATTTTTTGTTCCTTAAAGAAAAAAGTATGGAAGAACTTAATCATAGCTGACAGAAAACAATAAGGAATACCACAGAGAAATCTTAAAATAGGGAGCAGAATGGCTTGTGTCTGTAATCCCAGCTACTTGAGAGGCTGAGGCAGGAGAATCAACAGAGGCCAAGAGTTGAAGACCAGTTTGGGAAACACAGCAAGACCCTCCATCTCTTAAGAAAAATTAAATAAAACGATTTGCCGGGCTTGGTGGTGGTGCATTCTTAGAAGAATGATCCTCCCACCTCAGCCTCCCAAGTAGCTGGCTAAGTCACATCTACTTGGGAGGCTGAGGTAGGAGCATCACTTGAGCCAAGGAGCTTGAGGTAATAAGGAGCTATAATCATGCCACTGCATTTCAGTCTGGGTGACAGAGTGAGACCCTGTCTCCAAATAAAAGAAATGAAATCCTAAAATATACTTTGTTTAAACATGTATTAAGCAGGTATTATATACCTAATCTACTCTGTGGAAATGTTTTTTTTTTTTTTTTTTTTTTTTTTTTTTGAGACGGAGTCTCGCGCTGTGTCACCCAGGCTGGAGTGCAGTGGCGCGATCTCGGCTCACTGCAAGCTCCGCCTCCCAGGTTCAGGCCATTCTCCTGCCTCAGCCTCCGAGTAGCTGGGACTACAGGCGCCCGCCACCACGCCCGGCTAGTTTTTTGTATTTTTAGTAGAGACGGGGTTTCACCATGTTAGCCAGGATGGTCTCGATCTCCTGACCTCGTGATCCGCCCGCCTCGGCCTCCCAAAGTGCTGGGATTACAGGCTTGAGCCACCGCGCCCGGCTGTGGAAATGTTTTAATCCAACCTTATAAGTCTTCTTATTTCCAGCACCTTAATTTTAAAACTTGGCTTGCAATCTTCATAAGACTAAACTTGCAGTCATGTGGTAATTTCCTAAAAGGATATTTGACATAGGTATGTTTAATTTAATGAAAATCCAACATAAACATTTTTGTTCATACCAAAATGATCAGAAGTTACTAATTAGAATTCTTACCAGACAGGCAGGGAGATAGTTTTTGGATAATGATGGCATGCTTATATTATAACAAAATTATTGCTAATAAAGATAAATATTATATATTCACCACAAAAGTTACATGTTTCAAATATATTTAAACCTGATTTTAAAAGTATAGTTTTTTTTTTATTTTTTTTTTTGAGACAAGAGTCTCACTCTGTCACCCAGGCTGGAGTGCAATGGTGCGATCTTGGCTCACATCAACCTCTGCCTCCAGGGATCAAGTGGTTCTCCTGCCTCAGCCTCCCAAGTAGCTGGGATTACACACGTGAGCCACCATGCCTGGCCTAAAAAGTATAGCTTCTATTAAACATTTTCAATTCTTTTCCATGACCTCCATCATTAAAAATGAACTGTTTCAAATATTAACTTTGGCTGGTGGCTTAAAACTATAATTTTAAAATTTATTTTTGAATAACTAAATTTTCTAATTTTAAACTTAAGTGAGTTATTTTAATGTCTTAAGAAATAAATAACTAGGCCAGGTGCAGTATCTCACACCTGTAATCCCAGCACTTTGGGAGGCCAACCCGGGTAGATCACCTGAGGGTCAGAAGCTCGAGACCAGCCTGGCCAACATGGCGAAACCCCATCTCTACTAAAAACACAAAAGTTAGCCAGATGTGGTGGTGTGTGCCCGAAATCCCAGCTACTTGCCAGGCTGAGGCAGGAGAATCATTTGAACCCTGGAGGCAGAGGTTGCAGTGAGCTGAGACTGCGCCATTGCACCCCAGTCTGGACAACAAGAGCAAGACTCCATCTCAATAAATAAATAAGTACATAAACAAACAAACAAACAAACTTGATACTTGTATACCTAGAACTTGGCATACATACATCAAATACTAAAAAGAAAGAAACGTCAGATAAAAAGCAGAAGTGTCTCGGGTTTGACAAATAATTCAATTGAAAGCAATTAAAAATTAAAAATCAGCTTCCTCTCAACTTTATTTATGGCATGTCTTAAGTTGAGGACTCAGTAAGAATAACCTACTCCAGAGGTTGCAGTGAGGTGAGACTGTGCCACTGTACTCCAGCCTGGGCAACAAAGTAAGACTGTTTCAAAAAAAGAAAAAAAAGAATATCCTACTCCTCAATTTGATACACTCAAGAAATAGGGAAAGCAAAGTCCAAAATTATAGAGCAGAAAAAATTTAAATCTACTTTTTAGATGTACTTAATTCTGGGAAAGAATTTAAGAGGATATTTAAAATAATGGTTCACTTCCTTTTTTCATGCAACTTCAGAAATATTGGCTTCATTAAAATCACTAGTTTGGAGCGAGCGCAGTGGTTCACACCTGTAATCCCAGCACTTTGGGAGGCGGAGGCGGGTGGATCACCTGAGGTCAGGAGTTCAAGACCAGCCTGGCCAACATGCCAAAACCCCATTGCTACTAAAAATACAAAAATTGGCCGGGCATAGTGGTACATACCTGTAATCCCAGCTACTAGGGGTGCTAAGGCAGGAGGATCACTCGAACCTGGGAGGCAGAGGATGCAGTGAGCCAAGATCATGACGCTGCATTCCACCATGGGCAACAGAGTGAGACTGCATCTCAAAAATCATTCAATCAACCAATCACTAGTTTGAAAGGAGTTTAACAATGAAATCAAGAAATTCCTTTTAATTCATAACTAAAGTGTCTTTTATTCATTATCTACTCAACAGCTAATAGTATCAGGTATTCAGCCTCTACTGAATACATTTAAGTGCACAATTCTTGCCATCATATAGGCAAAAACTTAGTTGTAAATCACAACAGTTTAAATAGTTTAGTTACATTTATTTATTTATTTATTTATTTATTTAGATAGGGTCTCACTCTGTTGACCAGGCTTGAGTGCAGTGGCACAATGACAGCTCACTGCAGCCTTGGCCTCCAAGGCTGAAGTGATCCTCCCACCTCAGCCTCCCAAGTAGCTGGGACTACATGTGGGCACCACCACACCTGGCTAATTTTTGTATTTTTTAGTAGAGATGTAGTTTCACTATGTTACTTGGGCTAGTCTCAAACTCCCGGGCTCAAGCAATCTGCCTGCCTTGGACTCTCAAAATGCTGGAATTACAGGCGTGAGCCACCATGCCCAGCCTAGTGTATTGTATTTATACACAATTCCTAAAATATGATCAGTACTTAGAAGACTGAGGATCCCTGACTAAGCATTCATAATTAAGCATGAGGCACTAAAAAGCTATTGAAAAACACTTTGTGAATGAGGGTGGCTTGGTGAGTATTACTGTAGGGCACTTACTACCCGTATTTATTATTGTTCTTTTCTCTGGGACTTTGGGTAACAATCCTTTAATCATTTCAGGGGTTATGCACCTGGCTGACATGAAATAAATGGGGCTGAAAGAACCACTTAGAAGAAGGATTTTCATTTAATGCACTTGTTCTACCAGAAATTCTGATGGGCCAAATGTTCTTAAAGCCAGAACCTCTACTGTTCATATTCTTGAGAGAATGTACTGTAAGTAGTGGACAGGTTAGCTTGCGAAGTGTGAAGAAAGCACTGGGAGTCTACTTCTCTTCATAATATTTTCTTTCTTTCTTTCTTTTTTTTTTTTTTGATGGAGTCTTGCTCTGTCACCCAGGCTGGAGTGCAGTGGTGCGATCTCAGCTTGCTGCAACCTCCGCCTCTCAGGGTTAAGCAATTCTCTTGCCTCAGTCTCCTGAGTAGCTGGGATTACAGGTGCATGCCGCCACGCCCGGCTAATTTTTTGTTTTTAGTAGAGATGGGGTTTTACCATGTTGCCCAGGCTGACTGCAGACTCCTGAGTTCAGGGAATCCACCCACCTTGGCCTCCCAAAGTGCTGGGATTACAGGTGTGAGCCACCACGCCCGACCAATACAATTTTTCAATCAATTCCTGCATTATCAGTTCCCACCATCAGTTCTACCATGCAAAGCATCTGAGGCTTTGATTTTGAAGCTTTCAAAAATCTGCTAGCACTCCCCTCTGATGACATTTAGATTTCAGGTTTTTCTTTTTATGAGACAGGGTCTCACTCTGTCACTCATGCTGGAGTGCAGTGGCACCAACATGGCTTAATGTAATCTCTACTTCCCAGACTCAAGTGATCCTCCTGCTCTGGTCCCAGCCTCCTGGGCAGCTGGGACCATAGGTACATGCCACCATGACTGGCTAATTTTTTATTATTTTTTTTATTTTTGAGATAAGAGTCTCATTCTGTTGCCCAGGCTGTAGTGCAGTGGTGCAATCTCGGCTCACTACGGCCTCCACCTCCCGGGTACAAACAATTCTCCTGCCTCAGCCTCCTGAGTAGCTGGGATTACAGTCATGTGCTACCATTCTTGGCTAATTTTTATTTTTATTTATTTATTTATTTATTTTAAAGTAGAGACAGGCTTTTACCACATTAGCCAGGCTGGTCCTGAACTCCTGACCTTATGTGACCCGCCCACCTTGGCCTCCCAAAGGGCCGGGATTACAGGTGTGAGCCACTGTGCCCAGCCTGCCTGGTTAATTTTTAACTTTTATATAGAGATGAGGACTTACTATGTGGCCCAGGCTGGTCTTCAACTTCTGGGCTCAAGCGATTCTCCCACCTTGGCCTCCCAAAGTGCTGGGATTGAAGTGGGCAAGGGGTAAAAACAAAACAAAAACAAAAACATACTGCTGGGATTATAGGCGTGAAGCCTGGCCCTCTTTTCTTTAATATTGTTAAACTGGTCACTAATTCTTATCCACTCCCTACATTCTAAAAATGTATTTCTATCTTGTGACCATTATCTCTTACTTTGTTCATCCTTTTTTTGTTGTTTCTACCTTGGTGCAATTTTGGAGGAAGCAAAGATAAGCATATGTTTTTTGTTTTTTTGAGACAGGCTCTCACTCTGTTGTCCAGGCTGGATCACAGTTCACTGCAGCCTCAAACTTCTGGGCTCAAGAAATCCTCCCACCTCAGCCTTCTAAGGAGCTGGGACTACAGGTGGGCACCACCACACCTGGCTAATTTTTTGTAGAGATGGGGTTTCACCATGTTGCTCAGGCTGGTTTCAGACTCTTGGACTCAAGTGATTGCCTGCCTCAGCCTCCCAAAGTGCTGGAGTATAGGCGTGAGCCACCACACCTGGTCAAGCACATGTTTTACCATACAAATTTATCCAAGTCTTACCTACATCAAACAAAGGGATAAATTACAAGGTAATGTACTAGCTTCTCTCAAATCCTACCATACTACAGATATAGCAACCTACTTAAAATACAAAATTGATGATTTAATCCAGATAATTTTGGTTCGATGGCTTTCCATTCCCTACAGGGGGAATATTTCCAAAATCCTATTATAACACAAGACCCATTATGATTTGATTACTCTTTTCTACTCCATCTTTTGCCACTCCATCACAATTATTCTACCTATGCCAGCTTGACACAAGACCTTGGGATTTCCCAACCAAGACCTGTTTTCTCATAAAATGCCTTCCAACTGTTTTTGATCAGAAAATGCCAATTCAGCATTTAAAATCATAGCCAGCCTCATCCTCTTCTGTGTAGCTTTTCCTTAGCCAAGCCAGGCACTTCCTCTTCATTTGTCCCATTGTTATAAACTTTTATTCTATAACTGAATGTTTCATTTTCCACTTGTACATCTGTCTCCTTACTCCCTATACCTTCTGAACACAAAAATTTTAGTTTATTCTCATTTATATCTTCAAATCTTAAATTGCCTGATCAGGAATAAACTAAAATAAAAATTAGGTTGTTTTCCTTCCAAGACTTTTCCTGAAACTAGGTTGACCAAAAAATACAAATGTTTTTCCATGATTATTCTCAGTAAGATTCAATAATTCAGGCCAGGAGCGGTGGCTCATGCCTGTAATTCCAGCATTTTGGGAGGCCAAGGCAGGTGGATCACGAGGTCAGGAGTTCAATGTTCAATAACTGGCAAGGTATAAGCTCCACTAGAGGAGAAAAAAAAGTATTATGCTAAAGATAGACTATTTGGGTTCCATTTTTCACTCTCAATTGTGCTACTAATTAAAATGAAAATGTAAACAAATCAACTAACATAATTATCCCAGACCTTTTTTCTTACTGGAAAAAAGAGGGCATTAAACTGGATGATGACAATAATACCATAACTACAAAGCTTTTATAAAAGTCCTTTATATACGGTCTTAATACAGTGAAAGATCAACCTTATTGAAAGAGGTCTGGCTTCTGCTCTCAGCTGCTGGGAAACAATCACTAGGCCTCTGGCATGTCTTGGCTGATAGAAGTGTTTTTGTTGTCTGGGGACTTTGGCCATTGACTATCTAAAAATGTGATTTACAATGGGAAGTATCCAGAAGAATTCCATAATGAAACAGGAATGGTCTGTGCAGGAAAATGCTACCAAAGGAATGTATCATTTTGATGAGCACATAGACCTTACTATATAACAGCACACAGTATGGCTTTTGGCCACACAGTAATAGCTGTGACCTCCAGAGAAAGGAGTAACTAAAAGGTAATAGTTTGACACTCTGGAAGCGGAGGAGACTAAAGGTCAGCCATGTGGGTGGTATGTGATCAAACCCCAATACAAACAATGAACACCAAAGGCTTTGCTGAGATTCCCTGTTTGACAATATTCTGTGAGTACTGTCATACACTGTGATTGAAATGAGCTAACGTTGTCTATGATACCACAGAGAGAGGGCAACCAGAAACTCTACGTTTGGACTCCTCCTGGATTCTGCACCCTATGTCTCTCTTCCCTTGGCTGATTTTAATGTGTATCATTTCTACATAACAAACCATAGCCATGAATATAACATTTTCAATGCGTTCTGTGAGTTCTTCTAGCAAACTATCAAACCTAAGGTTGGTTTTTGGAATCACTCAAGCTTGCAGCAACAGCATCAGAAGTGGGCACGAGAATGACATTAACTTGCTGAAGCTGACTCACTGAATGAAGAGAAAGAATAATGGATGACAAACCTTTGCTTCCTGGGTGGCTACAAGGCCACTCATGGCATAAAACTATAGCTGTGCTATAATCATTTACTGGAGGTAAATATTACCAGTGGAATTTACAAATAATAGATCCAACTACAGCTGTATTACAATCAATTAGTAGAAATAAAAGTTACCAGTGGGACTTAGAAATGATGGATCCAACTCCTGGGGACCTGGCTCACTGGATACATAAGAAAATGTTACGGCCAGGCACGGTGGGTCAAGCCTGTAATTAATTCCAGCACTTTGGGAGGCCAAGACGGGCGGATCACCAGGTCAGGAGATTGAGACCATCCTAGCTAACACAGTGAAACCCCGTCTCTACTAAAAAATACAAAAAACTAGCCAGGCGAGGTGGCGGGCACCTATAGTCCCAGCTACTCGGGAGGTTGAGGCACGAGAATGGCTCACTCTCAGTGAGCTGAGATCCAGCCACTGCACTCCAGCCTGGGCGACAGAGCGAGACTCCATCTCAAAATAATAATAATAATAATAATAATTGTTACATAAACAATAAATAAGGTTACTATACAATCCCTTGATTACTGTTACCTGGAATAGCGAAATAGAAAGGCAAATCCTAATGCTGGGCCAAACCTGGTTTTTGGCCAGATCCAGTTACAGCCAGTAATCACAGACCCACTGCCAGAGGTAAAAGTCTTGCCAAAAGAACAGGCAATAAAGATTCATAAGACAGTGGAGAAAAAGAAAGAGGAAGATTCAAAAGACTAATCCCAGCTGGGTGTAAATCTTTAAACAGTTATTAAGAAATGGGATGAATAAAATATTGAAGCCAAAACAAAGGTCACACTGCAGCACTTTCAGAGGTTGAGTGGACCAACAGGAGCCCCTGTTGGTCTCCCTCCATTAAAGAGCTCTAAACAAATCTGCTTTATTCACCCTAGTTTTTGTTTTTGTTTTTTTTTTGAGACAGAGTTTCATTTTTGTTGCCCAGGCCAGAGTGCAATGGCACAATCTCAGTTCACCGCAACCTCCACCTTCCAGGTTCAAGCAATTCTCCTGCCTCAACCTCCCGAGTAGCTGGGATTACAGGCTCGTACCACCACGCCCGGCTAATTTTGTATGTTTAGTAGAGATGGGGTTTCTCTATGTTGGTCAGGCTGGTCTCAAACTCCTGACCTCAGATGATCTGCCCGCTGCAGCCTCCCAAAGTGCTGAGATTACAGGCATGAGCTACCACACCCAGTAATTCACCCTAGTTTGAGGAAACTTTAAAAACTGGAAGGCAAAAATGATTAAGAAAAATCTAACTTCACCTTGCCTAAGCCAATGCTTCCACAATCTAATTAAGACAAGGCCTGAAGAGAAGGCCTGGATTCCTTGCTAGTCCCTAGCTGGGGACCCAGAGTCAAATGCTTTTAAATGGATAAAACAGTTAACGGTACAGATGTTTCCACAAGAGACCCATGCACAGAACTTACAAATCTGTTAGTGAAGTCCTAAGAGGAGCTACAGTTATACTGGAAAGACATAAGAACACAAGAGTTTATGGATTAAGGTAAAACTTCAGATTAAAATCAGGATGTCTGAACATACTTTATGTACAGCAGTGTGTCTCCTTTACCTGAATGCATTATGGAGATATTTATTATGTTTGACTGGGGAATGTTTCCCCTACTTAAACAGAATATATCTAAATCTTCCTATCAGGCAATATTTATAGGACATGCTAACTGAAAACTAGTGAAAATGCCTGAGCCCACCCAAGTTAATTTCAAATAGTACGGAATAGAAGCTGGGCAAATTCTTTGTACAACAGTCCTGTGTGGAGCACAGACTGGAGCTTATAGGAAAGCCACCAGGATTCTGGACCCAAAAATTTCAATTTGAGGGACAATTAGTTTACTATTGGGCACTAACTGACACTGCTTCCCTGAATCTGAAAACCTGAAATGTATATACTGCCCCAGGAAATGTTGGAGAAACATTCTCATGGGAAAGCAGTACCCAAAAGAGTTCCATAATTAAATTGGAATGCTCTGTGCAGGAAAATGCTACCAAAGAAATACATCATACGCACAAACATGGAGACCCTACTATATAACAGCACATAGGGAAACTGAGACAAGGTAAGTAGCTTTGTTCTTAAATGACTTGGAATTCAGAAATAAGCCAGTAAGGGTCCACTGTAACTACACCTATCCATGAAAATATCCAGTATCTAGGTAAGGGTCAATTCTGTTGAGGAGGCATAGCAAATTCCTCTGCAATTCTTACTGATTTGTTCTGTAATGAAACAGCATCACACTGTGACATAACACACTATGGAGTAACAAGTGACAATGTTGGTAAGATCCATTTACCTTATGTAAATAAATTTTTTTTTTTTTTTTTGGTTTTTAGTTTTGAGACAGAGTCTTGCTCAGCTGCCCAGGCTGGAGTGCAATGACGTGATCTCGGCTCACTGCAACCTCCACCTCCCAGGTTCAAGCGATTTTCTTGCCTCAGCCCCCCAAGTAGCTGGGACTACAGTAAAGACAGGGTTTAGCCATGTTGGCCACGCTGGTCTCTAACTCCTCACCTCAGGTGATCTGCCCACCCATGCCTCCCAAAGTGCTGGGATTACAGGCATGAACCATCACTCTCAGCCCCTTATAAAAATAAATCTTATAATACTGATATTAATCATCTAATGGTATCAGGAAATTTAGTTAAAGCCTCCTCAAGATGTAATAATGATGGAAAATGAATAGCCTAACGAAGAATTAGCTAACCATCAACTATTTCTTTCTCTTTCTTTTCTTCCTTTTCTCTCTCTCTCTCTCTCTTTTCTTCTCTTCTCTCTCTCTCTTTTTTTGTGAGACAGTCTCTCACTATGTTGCCCAAGAGTGCAACAGTGTTATCTCGGCTCACTGCAACCTCTGCCTTCCAGGTTCAAGCAATTCTCCTGCCTCAGCCTCCCAAGTAGCTGGTATTATGGATGTGCATCACCACACCTGGCTAATTTTTGTATTTTTAGTGGAGATGGGGTTTCACCATGTTGGCCAGGCTGGTCTCGAACTCCTGACTTCAAGTGATCCCCCTACTTCAGCCTCCCAAAGTGCTGGGATTACAGGCGTAAGCCACCGTGCTCAGCCCATCAACTAATTTCTATGCCAATAGTCCTGCACAAATTTTTCATAAGATACAAAAATAGCTGTAAATCCGGGGGGAAATGAGTAATTAAATTAGTACAAAAAAATGATGTACATAATGGCTTTATAAATTAGACTGTTTATTTAAATGTATACCTATTCAAAACTGGCTCCTCCCAATATTAGGCATATTCAAAGGGTTACTATTGCAATGTCTGTCATATAAAAACTAAATGTAGACGTTCAAATATATTCGCTTTGCTTTAAGAGTGTAGGCCAAAGGCTAGGGCATAGCCTATACACCAAAGAAGACAAAGATGTCTGGCCTTCCACGTTAGCCACTGAGAGATGATCTCCAGGACTGCTGAATGTCTTGTTCACAGGAGTATCTGCTTGATACGAGTGTTTTTGTTCGACTGGAGGCTTTGGCCACTGGACAGTTTAACAATGTGATCTACAATGGAGGCTTTGGGTATTTCAGTATCAATTCTGATCTCCAGAGGAAGTGAGAACTAAAGTTATTAGTCTGACCTCCCGAAGGCCAAAGCTACACCATGCAGCGAGTATGTGATTTTGAGCCCCAATAAAACCGGAAAAGCAAAGACTCAGATGAGTTTCTTCACTGACAAAACTCACATATACTATGGACATAAAGAGATAATGCTGGACGTGACTGCACAGGGAGAAGAGCCTGGACTCTGTACCCTAAACATCTCTTCCCCTGGCTGATTTTAATTTGTATAGTTTCCCTGCAATAAATTGTAGGCATGAATGTAACAGCTCTCAGTGAGTTATATCAATCTTCCAGTGATTTATCAACCCTGAGGATGGTTTTGGGAATGCCTCAAACTTGAAACCAGTGACAGAAGTGAGGGTGTTCTTACAGAGGTTTCTCTCAAAGTGTACACCTATCTAAACTCACTGCAGTACTATACTGAGGTTTTATTTACATACTGTCTTGCTTAATCTTCACTACTCTGTGTGGTAGATACCACTATTATGAACACAGAGAGACATACAGAGTATAAATAACTTAATTTCACCCGGACATTAACAATAAATGGAAGAATCAGGATTTGAACCAAGAAATATGCTACAAAGTCTATGTCCTTAACATATTATGCCACCTTCCTTGATAACTGCTAATTTCTTCCCCCAATTCTAACATTCTCTGAGTCTATAATATTTAAGGTCACATAAAGCCAAGCAAATCTACAAGTAAACAAGTAATTCAGACAGGCTTAAAACAAGCCTTAAATAATCTTCATTATATTTTATTTTGTTATGGTTTAAGCTGTCATTTTCATTATTAAATGTTAATTCTTTGTATATTGACAGATTTTTTTTAATGCTGCAATATCAAAACACAAATAATACCTATCAAAGTATATTAACAGAAACGTATTACTAAAATAACTAATTTGAAGAAGACTACCTCCAAAATATAAAATACTGAATAACACCATTATATGAAATTTCCAATTTGCTAGGAAATAATACTTGTTTTTTAGGGAAAAGACAATTTTGGTCAGGCAAAATTCCGCCATTGTAAAATAATGATTTTCATTACTTTACAATATATATATTTTCCGCTGAGACAGGGTCTTGCTTTGTTGCCCAGGCTGGAGTGCAATGACATAATCATAGCTCACCATAGCCTTGTACTCCTGGAGTCAAGCAATCCTCCCACCTCAGCCTCCTGAGTAGCTAAGACTACAAGGTTTCCGCCACTGCACTGGGCTAATTTTTTTTTGGTAGGGATGAGGGTATCGCTATGTTGCCCTGACTGGTCTTGGAACTCCTGGACTCAAGCAATCCTCCTGCCTCAACCTCCCAAAGTGCTAGGATTATAGGCATAAGCCACTGTCCCCAGTCTATAACACTTTTTAAATACATATTTCTATTGTCGATGTAATTAATTTTTTTAATTTCTCTACATTTTCCTAAAGTATGTACAATTATCACTTTTAAAGCTGCATAATATGCCAAAATATTAATTTAACAGCATTCACAAATTGCTGAACATCAAGGTTGTTCCATTTTACTTCTTCTTTAATAAGACTGCAATAAACATCTTTCTTCTAATAACATAAGCCTTTAATTTTTTTAATCTGCAGCTCTCACCACAGTGTCTAATTCATATGAGGTATGCGACAAACATTAGCTAAACTGAATACACATTTTAAAAACTGTTTTTCAAGCATAGTTTCCTAAGACTAGAATTAATGAATCAAAGAGTATGAACTTCTTATGGTTCTTATAACATAATACTTCCCAAAAGAATAATGTCATTTTATAATCCACAAGACATGAGTGTGTGAACTCGTCCATTGCAATACACGCCAGTATTAGAGTTTATCGTTTAAAAAGCTTAATATTTTATTATGTATAATTTGATCTCTTAAAGTGCTTTACCTTGTAGGGAAATAATAATCCTGAATTTACACTGTCATTACTTCCATTTCATTATTTAACAAAGTATAAAAAGACATGCAACTGTTAATTCTAATTGTGGAAATTCAATTATAAATATGTAAAAACTCTTTAAATGAACATACTCCAAAGTTTATTTCCGACTTGGAAGGTGGCATATTTTCACATTTTAGTAAAATTTGCTTGAGGCCATAATCTAAACCAACTGTGGCAATATAACTGTTGGATATAAAGGTAATCTTGTCCCAAAGAGCAGTGAATTCTACTCTCCTTTGAGGGGGTTTCTCTTGGAACGGATAGTAACTAAAAAGCACTCTCACTAAGAGAATAATTTAAAATAAACACATTGCTAAGAGTTTACATGTTTATGATGTGATCACAATTCCCGGTTGAACCAGAATTACCTATCTATGAAGGAAAAAGCAACATTGAGAAAAAGTAGTCTGAGTTTCCTAAAACTCAATTCAGAAATTCAGGTAAATTATCAAAGATTTGAATATTTAAGTCAATTGTGAGGATGTCTGTTTCTTCCTTTTACATCTTTAAAATAACACATTTCAGGTAATTTTACATTTTTCTACTTGGCGATTTCAGGAATCAAATTTGTATCTGATGAGAATGGACATTATAAGCTTTTCAGTATTTGTTTTTTATTATATATTGACATGTTTTAAATTGGTAACTCACAGTTTTACCACAATTGGGTGATTCTGCTTTCCTGTCCTTTGGTATTATCATATGTTAATAGCCAGAAAACTTGTGATAACTCCCAGTAGGGTTCTTTTGCACTAGCTGGGCTGCAGCACATTCATCAGTTTAAAATAAGAATTTACTTACTTTCTGAGATGGGTAAAGCACTGTGCTAGACTCCAAGGAACCATACATAGATGACTAAGACATGACTCCTGTCCTCAAAGAACTTACAATCTATTAAGGGAAGACAGACATGCAAACAAATAGGTAAAATACAAAGCAGAATGTGCTGATTGTTAAAACAGAGGTACAAAACAAAGTTCTACAGGAGCACAGGATGGTTATATAGGAGCACTGGTTGGGGTGATCTGGAAGGCTGGGCCAGCAGAATAGTAGTAGAAAACTCTGCCCCTTAGAAAATACAGCAGTGTTACAGCCCACCTGGGTTAGGGTCGAAGCCCCACTCCCCACAGAAGGTTTTCCTAAAGGAGATGGAGCCAGGGCCCTAACCCAGTTAGGTAGGTGATTCGTTGATTTCAATTATGAATGCCAACACTTTCTTTCCCTGGTGCCGATAAATGTGCTTTCATAAGTATTTTACTTTATTAAAAAGTAAATAAAATTTAACAATCTATTAAGTAACTTACATGAAGATGCAAGTTACCTCAGTCTATAGCATTAGAATGGCCTCAAGTGGTACTATGATTATACAGGACCAAGCAAAAAAAGACACCACTTCAGCATCTTGCATGTGGTGCTCCCATAAATGTTTTGCTACTGATATCCTAGAAAGAAAGATGAACCAGACAATTCCAGAGAAGTAGCCTGGGTATTACACTATCCATATTTTGTTGAAGATGCAATTATGTTAAATTTTTAAAAATAGACTTTAAAATATGTTAATGAGACAACAGGATTTGTTTTTGTCTTGTCATGATCTCAAGAACCAGCAGGTACACTGCCAGTTTCCACTAATTTCTAGGTATAAGAGGTAGACAAGATAACGTAACCGATATGTAATATTAAACAAGTACCACACGAGGAGTGAAACAACTAGAAAGAAGATAATAAATACAAACATGTTTAAATACAAAAGAACATAAAGCAAGTATCATGTGCACAGAAATAGAAACATTAAATTTATAGAAAATTAAAGACAAAGTATTAGTTTCTACTGTGTTTCATTCTACTGCCATCTCATATACAGATCCCTCAAATTTCTCAAATCTGTAGATACAGTATTTCATTATGCTGTAGGAATTTTAAAATGCTGAACTTCATAATTGCTGTTTATAGACATCCTTAAAGAAGCCTAATTTTAATGAACAAAAAAGGAAACAATAAAATCTCAGTCATATCTACTGTATATAAATGTTTGCAAAATGTTTACGAAACTTAAATTGACTGTTTTCTTAATTATTACAAACAAGCATTCCCACTTCACTTGTTTATTTTATTAATTTTTACAATCTTCTAAAACAAAAGAAAAAAGGAAGGAAGGCAAGCACACATAACCTGACTACTGGAATTAATGACAATATCCCATTGTATAGACTTTAAAAATAAACATACAATTCAAAAAGACTTGCTATCAAACAACTGGCTAAGCAAAGTACGAAACAAATACGACAAAAAGGTTGTAATATCTGTAATAATATAAAGAAAGCTCGTAACAAATATAAAAAACACAAAACCCTAATAAGTACTAAAGAATAACAATTCACTAAAAATACAAATTGCTCATAAACATGAAAAAAATTCACCCTATTAAATGAATGCAAATTGAAATAACGAAATATTTTTAAATATCCAATTAGCAGAGAAAGAGTAACATTCAATGCTGCATCCCCTTAGGATGTAAAACTCCTCCTGTTTTGGCCAAACATTTGTGTTTCAAAACAAGATAAACTGAAAAATAAATAAATAATGCTTACAAGGGTGTGATGAATGAGATAAAAACACCCCAACACTGACTGAGGACAATGGCAGTCAGTACAACCTTCAGACAATTTGTGAAGAGTGTCAGGAGACAGATTTTTGTGGCTTTCAAGTTCATACCCTATGATTATTAATTCTACTACTATGAATATAAATTTTAAAAAATCAGATATGCAGAGAAAGGCTTACAATGGTATTTATCCCAGTTACTTATAATGCTCCCTAAAACTGGAAACCATAATGCCAAACATTAAGGAAATGGGTCATTGTAAGATTAAATATTATGCAGCCATTAAAAATGATCTTAAATTACTACTCATAAAGGAGAAATGTAGAGGATAGATGTTAAGGAAAAAAGCAGGATCTACAATTTTAATGCAGTCTTAGCTAAAACTATGTTTAAAATAAAGCAGATATTTTGTACTCTACTAATTTGCCAAATTCATTTATTAGTTCTAATAGGCTTTGTTGTGAAGTCTTTATGGTTTTCTAAGTATAAGATTATATCATCTGTGATTTACTTCTTTCTTTCCAATTTAAATGCTTTTTGTCTTTTTCTGGTCTAATTTCTGGACTATAACTTCAAATACTATGTTGAATGGACATGGTAAAAGCAGGGATTCCTTGTCTTATTCTTGATCTTAGAGGAAAAGCTTTCAGTCTGTCACCATTGACAAGGATACTACCTAAGCAACAGGATATGAAATCAACACATAAAAATCGTTTTTTGTTGTTTTTTTTTTGAGGCAAGGTCTTGGTTTGTCACCCAGGCTGGAATGCACTGGTGCAATCACAGCTCACTGCAACCTTGAATTCCTGGGCTCAAGGGATCCTCCCACCTCAGCTCCCCAAGTAGCTAGGACTACAGGCTCACGTCCGGCTAGTTTCTATATAACAATAATGAATACTTTGAAAATGAAATTAACATATAATTCCATTTGCAAGAGCATCAAAAAAGAATAAATTACCTAGGAGATGAAATAAACAAAACTATAAAACATAACTGAACAAAATTAAATAAAACATAAACAAGTAAAAAGACACCCCTGTTCAAAGACTAGAAGACTTAATATTTATATGTGCGTGTGTGTGTGTTTGTGTGTAGTTTTAGAGACAGGGTCTCACACTGTCACCCAGGCTTGAGTGCAATGACACAATCATGGCTCACTGTAGCCATGAACTCCTGGGCTCATGTGATCCTTCAGTCTTAGCCTCTCAAGTAGCTGAGACTATAGGCGTGGGCCATCACACTCAGCTTATTTTATTTTACTTATTTTTTTTGCAGAGAAGGGGTCTCGCTGCATTGTTCAGCCTGGTCTTGAGCTCCTGGCCTCAAGCAATCCTCTCGCCTTAGCCTCCCAAAGAGCTGGGACTACATGTGTAAGCCACAGCACCCAGCCCTTAATATTAAGATGTCTAACACCCAAATCCATCTACAGATTCAATTCAATCCCTATCAAAATCCAAGTGACCTTTTTCTGGAGAAAAAGAAAAATCTCTCCTGAAGTTCATAGGGAATCTCAAGGGACCCTGAATAATCAAAACTATCCTGAAAAAGAAGAAAGTTGACGGGAAAACATTTCCTGATTTCACAATGTACTACAAATCAACAGTACTCAAAACAGTAAGCTGGTATCAGCATAAGAACAACCTACAGACCAATGGAATGGAATAGAAAGCCCAGAAACAAACCCTTGCATATATGGTCAAAATATTTTCTATAAGGCAAGACCATTCAGTGGGGCAAAGGCAGTCTTTCCAACTAATGGTGCTGGAAAAAGTGGACACATCTACATGTAAAAAAAAGTTGGACCCTTACATGATATTCCAAACTCAAAATCAATTAATTCACCCAAATTTGTGATCTAAAACTATACAACTTTTAGAAGAAAACATAAGGGGAAAAGCTTCATGACATGGATTTGGCAATATTTTTTGAATATAACAACAAAGGCATAAGCAACAAATGGAAACAGACAAGTTGAGCTTCATCAAAACTTAAAAGTTTTGTGCAGCAAGGGCCACTGCTAACACACTAAAAAGGCAACCTGTAAAATGAGAGAAAATGTTACCAAATCATGTATCTAAAAAGGGACTAATATCAAGAATACATAGAGAAATCCTAAAACTCAACAACAACAAAAAAAACAAATGATCCAATTCAAAAACAGGCAAAGAACTTTATGAATAGATATTTCTCAAAAGACATACAAATGGCCAATTAGCACATGAAAAGATGCTCAACATCACATTAAGCATTAGAGAAATATAAAACAAAATCACAGTGAGATGCCATTTCACACCTACTGAGAAAGTAAATACCAAAAAAAAAATGAAAGTAAATGTTGGTGAGGATGTAAAGAAATGAACCCTTATACAATGCTGGTAGAAATGAAAAATGGTGCAGTCACTTGGAAAACAGTATGAAAGTGCCTCAAAAAATTAAAAGTGCAATTACCATCTGATACAGCAATTCTTCTTCTGGGTATATACCCAAATAGTTGAACACAGAGGCTTGGACAGATATTTATACAGCCATGTTCATACCAGTATTATTCCCTATAGCCAAAAGGTGGAAGCGACACAACTGTCCATTAACAGGCAAATGGATTAAAAGAACATGGTGTATAAACAGAATGGAATGTTATTTTGCAATAAAAAGGAAGAAAATTCTGACACATGGTATAATATGCATGAACCCTGAAGACATTGTCAGTGAAATGAGCCAGTTACAAAAGGATAAATACTGTATAATTACATTCATATGAGATACTCAGAGACCGAAAGTAGAATGGTGGTTGCTAGCAAGATCGGGGAATAAGGAACTGCTCTTTAATGAGTGCAGTTTCAGTTTTGCAAGATGGAAAAAGTTCTGTTTGGATGACAACAGTGGTAACACACAACGCGAATGTACTTACTACCAATGAACTGTGTACTCAAAAACAGTTAAAATGACAAGTTTTATGTTAAGTCTATTTTACCACAATTAAAATTTTTTATTAAAAAATTCAGCAGAAGGCTGGACATGGTGGCTCATGCCTATAATCCCAGCACTTTCAGAGGCTGAGGCAGGTAGATCACAAGGTCAGGAGTTCCAGACCAGCCTGACCAATATGATGAAACCTCATCTCTACTAAAAATACAAAAGTTAGCCAGGCATGATGGCAGGCACCTGTAGTCCCAGCTACTTGAGAGGCTGAGGCAGGAGAATTGCTTGAACCCGGCAGCTGGAGGTTGCAGTGAGCCAAGATCGCGCCACTGTACTCCAGCCTGAGCGACAGAGCAAGGCTCCATCTCAAAAAAAAAAAAAAAAATTTAGCTAGGCATAGTGGCACACATCTGTAGTCCTAGCTACTGGTGAGAGGACTTTTTTTTGAGCCCAGGAGTTCAAGGCTGCAGTGAGCTGTGATCACAACACTGCACTCCAGCCTGTGTGAAAAAGTGAGACCCTGTCTAAATAAAATAAAATAAATAGTATGGGGGGAAAAAAAAGGAACCAGAGCAATATGTTTCATAAGAAAATATATCAAAAATTATATATATATAATATATACAAGTTATCTCTTAGAACTAAAAATATAATTTTCTATTACTTTTATACCACAGTGTTTTTCAAATTTTTCATCTTTTTTTTTTTTTTGTATATGATAAAGTTAAAAAGAAAAAGTTGGTGATTGTTTAAGTAGGCCTAATTTCAAGGCTAAGAGGTTTTCAACAGAAACAACTTTGTAAAATTATGACAAAATTATCATTAAACAGTATTTTCCAATAACAATTCTCTCTAAAATCAGTATTTTATGAATCAACAGAAATTCACCTCAATCTTAACTGCTTTTAAGAAAGGGCAAAGATTTTCTAAAGCTTTATTAATTTTTTAACTCTGATACCAATGTGTAGTTTTTCATATTAGTGATGCTACTGCTTCCTGCTTTTGAGAATTCTCATAAAAAATTCACCTATATGTCTAATTATTCATAATTACTCACAAATTTTATCCAGTTTTTGGGTTAAGGTCTATAAAATTAAGATCATGCCAGTAATGGTTTAAACTTTTTATATGAACAAGTCAACATACTCATTAATTATTTTTAAAAACCTACTATGGATAAAATTATCTTCTTTAGTTTGCTATGCAAAGTTTCCTATCGAAACTACAGGTCACAGACAGATATTATTTTCATCTTTCAATATCATATTTTGTTTTTAAAAATGCCACTGATTCCATTCACTCTACTCCCTCCCTTCCTATCCTTTTTAATCCCATATCTCCACTGACTTCTTAAAAAGGAATAATCAAACAGATCTATTAAATTTCTATTCTATATAGAAAAGCATCAGGATTAACTAAAATAGAAAATTTATATGCATTAAAATTATTAGCAAGCAGAAGCTATCCTTTTAAGTAGTTAATTCGTATGTTTAAAAATTTGAAAGGAACTACCCAAACTCATTAGTTGTATCAAATACCTGCAATAATGTTTCAGCGGCTTTTAAAGTATTTCTTTGATAGTAACATAAGAAGAAAACTTTACAAATATTGCACATTTGTTACATGCTAGATGTTCTGCCAGAAAACAGAGATAACAATGGTTAAACAAATGTAGCTCTTTTTCTAATACAATTTAATGACCTTGTTTACCTGCTGTTTCTTTTCTTAAATAAAACTCTTCAAAGTACCAGCGAATTTACTGAAAACATATTTTCTTAAATGAAACATTTCCTGATAAGAAGTAATTTAATCCATTACCTAATAATTACACATTAAACATCTATCACCCACAATGATTTACTCATTAACAAACCAAGAAGAATTACTCGTTATTAAATGTTTTAATACAAAGTATGTTCTATCTTCCACTTGACAAAGTTTCATTCAGCAAAGTTGTTCCACATGGCATACAGTCAGCTATCTCTCAGGTCCCTTTAATCCAATTTATATTTTAATTTGATAGAATAAACTTATTTGTGAACTACATAAGCTGACAGAATACTAACAAAGAGACAACTAAAGTTGTTTTAACAAAATGAAGGCAGTGTTTTAAAATCTCTGCCAGATTCGTCAGAGACTCTTCAAAAATATTAATTTATAAATCAGTAAGATGAATCTAAAGTTTTATTCAATTATTGGTCTTAAATTTTTCATTTATTCTTTCTTTTATAAGACATGGCGTCTCACTCTGTCATCCAAGCTGGAGTGCAGCAGCGTGACAGTAACTCACATAGACTCGGATTCTTGGGCTCACGTGATCCTCCCACCTCAGCCTCCCAAGTAGCTGGGACCACAGGTATGTGCCACCACATCCGGCTAATTTTTTTTTTTTTTGGTAGAGATGGGGTCTTGCTTTTTTGCCTAGGCTGATCTCCAACTCCTGGCTTCAAGCAATTGTCCTGCCTCAGCCTCTCAAAGTGCTAGTTTTACAGTCAGTCACCAAACCTGGCTTTTGTTTTGTTGTTGTTGTTGCTTTTCGTTTTTAACGAACAAATGAAAATGCTTAATGAAACAGGAATAGATCTTACCAATGCAGGCCACTGAATCTGTTTGCTCTTTGATCCCTGAGTCTGGCTAGGGTCATTCCTTTTGGCCCAGATTAAGTGGTATTCCACCAAGAAAGTTGAAAAATCTTCATAAACTTTAACCCACTCTCGTTTATCCCATTCAAGATCATCAAATTCCACATACACCTATGAAAACAAAAAAAATTCAATTAGCAAAACAGAAGAGTGGTATATCCTTTTTCACTAATACATAATAACTGTACATATTTATGGGGTACATATGATATCGTGATACATGCACACAATGTGTAATGATCAAATCAGGATAATCAGAATATCCATCACCTCAAATATTTATCATTTGTGTTAGAAACATTTCAAATCCTCTTCTAGCTATTTTGAAAAATACAATAAATTATTGCTAACTATAGTTACCATACTGTGCTATTGAACACTAGCACTTACTCCTTCTAATTGTAGGAAGCAGAAAGGGGAACTCTAGTACGCTGTTGGTGGGAATGTAAATTAGTACCTCCAGTATGGAAAACAGTATAGAGGTTCCTCAAAAAACTAAAAGTACATCTACCATAGGATCTGGTAATTCACTACTGGGTAAATGTCCAAAAGAAAGGAACGTATATTGAAGAGATAGTTGCACATCAGTGTTTACTGTAACACTATTCATAAAGCCATGATAATGGAATCAACCTAAGTATCTATCAACATATGAATGGGTAAAGAAAATGTGGCATATATACACAATAGAATACAATTAGGCCATAAAAAAGAATGAAATCTTGTCATTTGCAGCAGTATGAATAGAACTGGAGGTGATTATGTTTTATGAAATAAACCAGGTACAGAAGACAGACATCACATGTTCACGCTCATATGTGGGAGTCAAAAACGTGGATCTTGACCCAGCATGGTGGCTCATGCCTGTAATCCCAGCATTTTGGGAGGCAGATATGGGAGGATCACTTGAGCCCAAGACTTCAAGACCAGCCTTGGCAACATAGTGAGACCCTGACTCTAACAAAGAGAAAAGTAAAAAACTTAGCTGGACATGGTGGCACATGCCTGTAGTCCCAGTTACTCAGGAAGCTAAGACAGGAGGATCTCTTGAGCCCAGGAATTTGAGGCTACAGTGAGCTGTGATAGCTACAGTGAGCTATGATCACATCACTGCACTGAAGCCCAGATAACAGAGTGAGACCCTGTCATTTAAAAAACAAATAAAAAGTGCATCTCATGGAGGCAGAAGGTAGAATGATGGTTATCAGAGATTAGGATGGGTGATGGGGGGAGAAGAAAAGAGGTTGGCAATATTTCAAAATATAAGCCATGAACTTGAATTAGAAAGAACATTAACAAATTTATTCTTTAAACTTAACATTTTTCATAAAATCATCATTTAACTTCCCTTAATCAGATTATACCCCTTACTTATGACAGGGAGATAAACCATAACTGTATCAACAAAAGCAATTTACAGAGTGTTGATCAGTAAAGATTAGTCCATTACCTTCTAAATGGACACTAAATAATGATTTCTATACTGATGACTCTAGAAGGAGAGGTTAGAAAATGTTTTTAAAGAGTAAATAGCCAGACGCGATGGCTCACGCCTGTAATCCCAACACTTTGGGAAGCTGAGGCGGGTGGATCACCTGAGGTCAGGAGTTAGAGACCATCCTGGCCACACGGTGAAACACCATCTTCTACCAAAAATACAAAAATTAGCTGGGCGTGGTGGCGGGCACCTGTAGTCCCAGCTAACTCAGGAGGCTGAGGCAGGAGAATGGCTTGAATCCAGGAGGCGGAGGTTGCAGTAAGCCAAGATTAGGCCACTGCACTCCAGCCTGGGTGGTAACAGCAAAACTCCGTCTCAAAAAAATAAAAACAAAAAGAGTAAATGGTAAATATTTCAGATTTTGCAAACCAGATGGTTTCTGTCATAATTATGTATTGTCTCTGTCACTGAGACCACCATAGACAATATGTAAACAATTGAGCTTGACTTTATTCTAATAAAACATTACTTACAAAGGTAGTCAATGGTACAAAGATGGCTCAACATGACATTCAATTAATGTAATATACCACATTAGCAGAATAAAGGAAAAAAAATCATCTTTAACGATGCAGAAAAAGCATCTGATCAAATTCCATGGCTCTTCATGATTAAAAACACTCAACAAACTAGGAACAGAAGGAAAGTATCTAAATATAAAAAGGTCTGTATGAAAAACCCGCTGCTAACATCATACACAACAGTAAAAAATCAAAAGCATTTCCTCTAAGATGGGAACAAGACAAGGATGTTGTAATTTGGAAAACTGAAACTGACTCTATACTCATAGGTCATTCAATCATTCAAACCTTCCCTCCCCTACTTTCATTCTTCTGCATTCATTCCCTAAGATTATCTGTTCATAGAGCTGTCTTCTCAACTTAATCATAAGATATGCTGGAAGCAGTCTTCTCAATACTTATATTTTTATACTAATTCTGCCACCCATCTTCTGCTCCCTTACACCTGAAGAGTTTCCATTTCCACTTATTTGAATCACGGTTGCTCCTTTGGCCCAGCTCAAGTTCTTCCATGATATTTACGTCCCCCAACTTCAACTCCAATTTCTACTTTGAATTTCAGCTTTGAATTTCTACTGCAATTTTTTTTTTTTACAGCTTACACTGTATTAGTATATAAGCAAACACCATCCAATATTTTAAGTGTAATAAAAGTATCTTTAAATTATGCATGTAAACTCACTTAAGGTAGAACTATTCTTTCATTTATTTTTAGTGCCCATTACAATGGTGCATACATATAAAATATTTAATTAACATTAAAAATCCCCTGACTCTTGGACTCAATCATAGTCTTTTAAAAATAAAAGCAACCTGGTAAAAGGTAAGTTTGATTTGGTGATGTTTATACTGCTGCCCACTAGGAAGCCTGTATTTTAAAAAAAAAAAAAAAAAAGAAGCTTATCTGTTAGAATATCCATTAAAGATATACATTAAAGCTTATCTATTAGAATGGGGAAAGAGAAATGCACTGGTCAAGGACTTAACATCTTTTTCTAGTTAACTATCCATACCAAGTCAGGGAATAAATCCAAGTCAAGGAAGAAGCCAACAAAACAGTTGGCTACTTCTAATAAAACCCATCCTTAAGTGGTTGAGCTGAGGTCCAGCTGATCTTACACAAAGGTTTCAAATTATACCAAATTTCTCCACTACCTGAAATCTGTTCTGTTATTTAAACACTAAATTTTGGTATAAGAGCTCTGGGAAACCCTAGAAAACTGAAGCAGAGACAATTCTCAGGAAAACCTGCACGCTAATTTTGCTTTTCCTTCATGGACAATGATACAGTAATCCTGACAAAATATTTTAGTTAAAAATCTGAAGAGTCAAGAAGTTCGTTGACATTTTCCTAAACTGAAGATATAAATCAATGTAAATTCTTCCAAATGCAAAGTCCTAAAAAGTTTTCAGCATGAAGTGTATTTTCCAAATCCACTTTATATTGCATAAACAGTGCTACTAGCAGTTTTCAGAACTTGCTAGGGACATTGGGGACAAAAAGACACTAAATATTGTGTCTCTTCCCCTTTGTTGTATAGTCAACTCATCTTCAGATATGAGATTATCAAAAACAGTGAAGGGTTTGGAATTTAATTACATACAGACAGAAAACTAAACACACACACACACAGACACACACACCCCTCTGTTACTGTTTAACGGATTCTGACAGAAAACGTAAGACTCCTGGGACTTCACAACTTAAGAGCAAAACCAGCAATTAGAGTATCATCATGATGCCTATGCCAGCTTCTCATGACTGTTAAGCCCCATGGGAAGGACGCAAAGGGTCCAGAATGGAAACCTGAGTACATAGTGAGTTATATTACAGAAGAGGAGGGAGTGGAATTCACCACTTAGACAGTTAAGTGGAGGGGAGTCTGCTCTTTGATTAGGGGAGGTTATTACTTAATTCCTCACAGCTGGCTGCTCACTGCACACACAACTTTGAGAAACGGTCCAGGTTAAGACCAGTTAGTCTTGCATTCTTGGCACATCCAGCAAGAAAGTGCAGAGACACGCAGTCCCCACAGTGGATTGCCTATACCAACACAGGTAAGATTTTTTATCAGGCTGGACTAAGAACTAATCTACCCTTACTGTGCATGACCGTGTATGTGGGGTGAGGGATGGTGGCGGAGTAGTTTGTTTCCATTAGTTTACCAACTTCCAGTTTATACATTTTTAGTTAATTACATAGTATCTTATATTAACTCCTTCCTCATTCCCGTGTTGGGTCCTTCTGTCTGCTTAATTCCCTGTCTTATTAACTAAAGGGTCCTTGAGGGCAAGAATTAGTATGCTTTTGGCAATGGCTCACACCTGTAATCCCAGCACTTTAGGAAACCAAGGTGGGAGGATCACTTGAGGTCAGGAGTTCGAGGCCAGCCTGGCCAACATGGTGAAACCCCACTGCTATTAAAAATACAAAAAAAAATTAGGGCATGGTGGCACACCTGTAATTCCAGCTACTTAGGAGGCTGAGGCAGGAGAATTGCTTGAACCCAGGTGGCGGAGATTGCAGTGAGCCAAGATCATACCATTGCACTCCAGCCTGAGCAACAGCACAAGACTCCATCTCAAAAAAAAAGAAAAGGGGGGGGAGGGAGTGGGGGCTGGGCACGGTGGCTCACACCTGTAATCCCAGCATTTTGGGAGGCCAGGGTCAGGGGATCACGAGGTCAGGAGATCGAGACCAGCCTGGACAACATGGTGAAACCCCATCTCTACTAACAATACAAAAAAAATTAGCTGAGCGTGGTGGAAGGCGCCTGTAATCCCAGCTACTCCAGAGGCTGAGGCAGGAGAATCGCTTGAACCTAGGAAACGGAGGTTGCAGTAAGCCGAGACTGGGCCACTGCACTCCAGCCTAGGCAACACAGCGAGACTCCGTCTCAAAAAAAAAAAAGGAATTAGTCTGCCTTTACCTTTTTTGCACCTCTAGTAACTGGCAGGTGTTGCAACAAACTAAAGCCTACAATACAGTTTTAGAATCATCAGCACTGAGCAAAACACATCACAATTACAATTAAATGACTAATTTGCAAAAACCAAAAATTTTAAATACAGCTGTTGTATTTACTAATATATCACTGTGCTCATAATTATCTAGAAAAAAAGAAAGAACATTTCATTCAGTAAGTATTTCTAACTGCACATCAGAGCCAATCATGAACACCGGGAGTTCAGGGGAAAAAAGATCATTCACATATACACACACGTGTGCGTGTGTGTCTATGTGTGTATGAAGTTAACAGCTGTGGGTACTGATGATTATTATAAGAATTCAGATGATGTGAGGAAAAAGTCAAGCAAAATAATCCACTAAACATAATTACTTCAAGAAAAAACAAAAATAATTATTTTGTAGTGGACACTGTTGTTAAATACTTAGCCAAATATGTGAGAATAATTCCAAGATCTGGTCTCTAGGTAGTATAATACATGTTTTCTACAACAGATGTCAACATGCGCAAACTGGCAGTTTTGTCTCAGTATAATACTAAGCATTAAAACAAGAGCCATCAGCTGGGCATAGTGGCTCATGCCTGTAATCCCAGCACTTTGGGAGGCTGAGGCAGGAGAACTGCTTGAGCTCAGCAGTTCAAAACCAGCCTGGGTGACAGAGTGAGACCCTGTCTCAAAAACAAAAGAAAAAAAAAGAGCCATCAGACAGTCAGAGCAACCATTTGCAAGAAGAAAAATTAACAGTCACGCAATTCCATTTCTACTATTTTACAAATTTAAATTAATCTAACCCTTGAACTCCTTTTTTTTTTTTTTTTTTTTTTTGAGATGGAGTCTCGCTCTTTCACCCAGGCTGGAGTGCAGTGGCGCAATCTCGGCTCACTGCAAACTCCGCCTACCGGGGTTCATGTCATTCTCCTGCCTCAGCCTCCTGGGTAGCTGGGATTACAGGCACCCGCCACCACGCCCGGCTAATTTTTTGTATTTTTAGTAGAGACGGGGTGTCACCTTGTTAGCCAGGATGGTCTCGATCTCCTGACCTCGTGATCCACCTGCCTCGGCCTCCCAAAGTGCTGGGATTACAATCATGAGCCACTGCGCCCGGCCCCTTGAACTCCTTAAACATTATTATTAGTTATAAGAAGAATGCTTCCTTTTCTTCTACATAGCTTGATTGCTTCAAAGTAGAAAATGGATTCTGGTTACTTGGTTTGGAGACCTGTATTATTAAACTTACAATATCAACATAAGAATATAAGAACTAAGAATTATTTTAGTCTAAATTATAATTCCAGTTCTGCCCCTTTTTAATTTTAGAACTTCTAAATAATCCACAATCTTTATCTGCAATGTTACATTTGTAGGAAAAAATATATTCTTTCACATGTTTACTTGGATATATACAGTAAAAATACTAGCTATATAAAAGTTCAAAGATGATGTTTCAGATTAGTACTATGGAACACTCTACATGCATATCTCAGAGGTATTGCAAGTTCAGTTCCAGACTACTGCAATAAAGCAAATGAGTATCAAAATAAAGTAAGTCACATGAATTTTTTGGTTTTCCAATGAGGGTCTGGTTCCTGACCAACACAAAAGAAACCAAGTATTATAATAAAGTCAGTCACATAAATGTGTTGATTTCCCACTGCATATAAGATTATATTTATAATATATTAAATATACAAGAGCATTATAACTAAAAAACAATTTAGATGACTGCAGTACCTCCTGCCTGTAATCCCACCACTTTGGGAGGCTGAGGTGGGAGGAACACGTAAACTCAGGAGTTCAAGACCAGCTTAGGCAACATAGTAAGACCTTGTCTCTACAAAAAATGAAAAAATTAGCCAGGCATGGTGGCAAGTGCCTATGGTCCCAGATACTCAGGAGGCTAAAATGGGAGGGTTGCTTCAGCCAAGGAGGTTGAGGCTGCAGTGAGCCATGATCACACCACCACACTCCAGCCTAGGTGACACAGCAAGACCCAGTCTCAAAGAATAAAAATCAAAAATAATTTACACACTTTAACTTAAAAATGTTCTTATTGCTAAAAAAAAAAACAGTAACAATCATCTGAGCCTTCAGAGAGTTGTAGTATCTTTTTGCTGATAAAGAGCCTTGCCTCAATGTTTTTGTGCCTGCTGACTGCTCAGGGTGGTGGTAGCTGAAGGTGGGGTGCTTGTGACAATTTCTTAAAATAAGACAACAAAAGTTTGCCACATCTATTAATTCTTCCTTTCATGAAAGATTTCCCTAGGGCATGCAATATTGTTGGCCATTTTACCCACAGCTGAACCTCTTTTGAAACTGGAGTCAATCCTCTCACAAACTGAGGCTGCATTATCACCAAAGGTTAAGTAGTATTCAGTTATATCGCAAAAAGCCATGTTCTTTGCGCATCCATAAGAAACAATGCCTCATCTATTCAAGTTCAACCATGAGATTACAACAGTTCTCTCACATCTTCAAGTTCTAGTTTTGACTAGAAATCTCTTGATATATCTACCACATCTGCAATGACTTCCCCCTTGAAAGTCTTAAAACACCTCAATGTTGATATTTTGACCTCCTACCATGAACCATGAACATTCTTAATGGCATCTAGAATACTGAATCCTTTCCAAAAGGTTTTCAATTTACTTTGCTCGGATCCATCAGAGGAATCACTATCTCTGGCAGCTATAGCTTTACAAAATGTATTCCTTAAATAATAAGATTTGAAAATCAAAATTATTCCTTGATCCATGGGCTGCAGAATGAAACTTGTACTAGCAGGCATGAAAACATTAATCTTCTTCAGAGCTCTTGGGTGACCAGATGCATTGCCAACGAGCAGCAGTGCTTTGAAAGGAATCTTTTTCTCTGAGTAGTACATCTCAACAGTGGGCTTAAAATATTTAGAAAAACCTCCTATAAACAGATGTGCTGTCATCCAGGCTTTGTTGTTCCATTTACAGAGCACCTGCAGAGTAGATTTAAAATAATTCTTAAGGGCCCTAGGAATTTTGGAATAGTCAATGAGCAATGACTTCAACAAAAAGTCACCAGTTACTTGAGTTCCTAACAAGAGAGTCGGCCTGTCCATAAGGCTTCTCCATATCAGCAATACCATTGTCTCACTTTCTAATCATCCCTGTGTTTACCGGAGTAGCACTTTTAATTTCCCTCAAAAGTTGCTGCTTGGCAATAACAACTTGACTAACTGTGTGGTGCTACAGGCCTAGCTTTGTGCTCTGTCTTGACAAGCGCCTTCCTCACTAAGCTTAATCATTTCTAGCTTTCTGATTTCAAGTTAGAGATGTGTGACTATTCCTTTCACTTGAAAACATTTTAGGCAACTATAGGATTATTAATTGGATTAATTTCAATATTATTATGTCTGGAGGAATAGGGAGGTCCCGAAGTCCAAGAAGAGCGAAAGAAACAGGGGAATGGCTGGTTAGTGGAGCAGTCAGAACACACACCATGTTCTGGATTAAGTTTGCCTTCTTATACTGGTGTGGCTTCTGGTGCCCCAAAACAATTACAATACTACATTAAAGATCACTGATGACACATCACCATAAGAGATGTAATAGTAATAATAATAAAAGTTTGAAATATTGCGATAATTAAAATGTAAGAGACATGAAAATATTTTTCCACATGCAGTTGGAAAAATGAAACTGACAGACTTAATAGATGCAAAGTTGTCACAAATGCCACACCTTCCCTGCCCCCGCCCCTGGCTTTTTTTTTTTTTTTTTTTAAATAAGAGATGGGATCTTGTTCTATCACCCAGGCTGGAGTATAGTGGTAAGATCATAGCTCCCTGTAGCCTCCAATTCCTAGGCTCAAGCAATTTTCCCACCATAGCCTCCCAAGGTGGGAAGTACAGGTGCATGTTACCATGACCCAGCTAATGTTTCCTTTTTAAATTTATTTTAGACATGGGGTCTTGCTATATTGCTCAGGCTGGTCTCAAACTCCTGGCCTCAAGCAATCCTCTCACTACAACCTCCTGAGTAACTGGGATTATAGGTACATGCCATTTCACCTATCATAAAACCTCAAATTTGTTTAAAAAAATTCAGCATCTGCTAAGCGCAATAAAGCAAACTATGATAAAAAATGTATATATACTTACATATAGGTTTGTATAACCCAGGATACTCCAGATCCTGATTTGAACAGTGTATTTTAAGATAATAAAAAGTAGAAAAAAATGAAGAAGAAATATAACAAAAATGTTCAGAGTATATATGGTGAAAACTACAATACACCAAACACAGAGACTTAAGTCTTAAATAGATAACACTATGTTCACAAATGGAAAGATTCACTACTGTAAAGAATAAATTCTCTCTGGATGCAGGATGACCCTAAAAAATGTGAGTAAGTTGCTGAGCATTGCTGCTCATTGACAATGCATCTGGTCAACCAAGAGCTCTGAAGGAGATTAACGTTTTCATGCCTGCTAGTACAAGTTTCACTCTGCAGCCCATGGATCAAGGAATAATTTTGATTTTCAAGTCTTACTATTTAAGAAATACATTTTGTAAAGCTATAGCTGCCAGATAGTGATTCCTCTGATGGATCTGAGCAAAGTAAACTGAAAACCTTTTGGAAAGGATTCAGTATTTTGAACTTACTCGAAAAGAGTAAGTTCTCTCCCAAATCAACAGTCCTGAAGGAAAACACAAGGTATCAGCCAGACCCAACCCTCCCTAGCAGTGGGGTAACTATGCATTTTGATATGCCCTAAATACAAACTTCACAGACCCCAGTGTCTGTACTGTGGGCTATTGCTGCCACGCTCAACACCCTAGCAAAGTGCACCTGCCCAGCTATCAGCTGCCTGCCTACAGCTGCTCCAACAGAAAGCAACCCACCTTCCCCAGTAGCAGGGCTGCAACATGATGGCTGGAGCCCTCACCTGACCATTCCACTGGTAGTCTGGGGATCATGCCACCCCTGTTGACCACAGCCAGTGCCTGCACAATCAGGGAACCTGAGGACAGGTCTGCTCATCCAAGCTCAGCCCCCTCCAGTATGTAAGCACACAGCTTAGGGTCTGGAGATTACTCTGCTTAGTCTACCACCATTGGCACCGGAGCACTTTTTCCACGGACCAGGGTCCATTCAACTGACCACTATCATCAAAGCTGACACCCACCCACATGTGGCCACCTGCAGGCCTGGAGACTGATTTGGCCAGCCTGTCACAACCACTGCCAACACCAAAATGAAACGCTTGGGTTCCAGGGGGTTGTCCTGCCACGGCTACTGACATCAACTATGCCACGCCTACTGCCCAGGGCCCAATAACCTGCCCACCCATCCACCCCACTACTGCCATTCCTGGTACCCGAGCAAGCTGCCTGGAAGCCCAAGAATCTACCTGAGCAGACCCACTAACTCTGGTGTCAGCATATGCTACACTGAAGTCCCAAAACAGACATGATCTTCTCACTACTACCACCAAAGGAGCCCAAAGTGGCCCACGTGGCAACCCATTCCCTAATAAAATTTCACCACAACTTCCATTAAGAACCACCCACTAAACCACTGAAGAAATCAGACAACACTGACTCTGTTTAATGCCTAAAAAAATCATATGGAGTCTACACTACTGCATATATTCACAATCAAAGCAAAAGTGCTCCATTCAACCAACACCACAGATACATCTCTAGGAAAAATTCCTCCCCTATGAAAGGAAATTCCAACGACTGGAAGAAGTCACTGTCATACCTGATGCATAGATATCAATGTAGAAATAAAAGAAACATGAAAAAGCAAGAAAATGTGAATCTATGATAATAAATTCAACGCACTGAATTTCAAAGGAACACAATAATCCTCCAACAACAGATTCCAATCAACAAGAAATTTGTAAAATCTTGGAATTGAAAATACTGATACTAAAGAAGATATAACAGAATATTAAAAAATAACACAAAGAAAAGAAAAACAATTCAGGATATGAATGGAAAAAATTCACCAAAGAGAGACAGCATAAAAAAAGGATGAAACACAAATTCGGGACCTGATGTATTCACTGAATGAAACAAAATGCATTCAAAACTTCAATAGACTAGATCAAATAGAAGAAAAAAATCTCAGAACTTGACAGACCTTTTGAAATAACCCAGTCAGAAGAAAAAAGAAAAAAAATTTTTTTTTGGAGATGGAGTCTCACTCTGTCGCCCAGGCTGGAGTGCAGCGGCGCAATCTCAGCTCACTGCAAGCTATGCCATTCTCCTGCCTCAGCCTCCTGAGTAGCTGGGACTACAGGTGCCCAACACTGTGCCCGGCTAATTTTTTGTATTTTTAGTAGAGACAGGGTTTCACCGTGTTAGCCAGGATGGTCTCAATCTCCTGACCTTGTGATCTGCCCGTCTCGCCCTCCCAAAGTGCTGGGATTACAGGCATGAGCTACCGTGCCTGGCCAAAAAAAGCAAATTTTAATTTTCTTAAAGAACGAGCAAATCCTCATGACATATAGGACATCATAAAGCTACCAAATTTTCAAATTTTATGTGTTTGAAGTGGCAACAAGAAAATTTGAAGAGCTAGAAAATCTGTTTAACAAAATAACAGATGAAAACTTCACAAGGCTAGCAAAAAGTTTAGATACCCAGATAAAGCACAAAGATCCCAAAGGTATACAATTCAAAAATATCTTTTCCAGAGCACCTTACAGTAAAAATGTCACTAAGTCAAAGACAAAGAGAGAATTCTTTAAAAAGCAAGACATAACTATCTAGTCACTTATTAATGAACCCCCATTAGACTAAGAGCAGTTTCTCTGCACAATCCTTACAGGGCAGAAGACAATGGGATAACAGATTCAAAAAGTTGAAGGAGGAAAAAAAAAAGCCAAAAATATTATACTAAGCAAGGTTATCCTTCATAAATGAAGGGGAAATAAAGTCTTTCTCAAACAAGTAAAAGTAAGAAAATTCATCATCACTAGACCAAATCTACAAGAAATGCTTAAAGGAGTCTGATACTGGGAAAATAAAGAATGGTACCTATCATCATGAAAACACACAGAATATAAACCCCAGTGGTAGAGCAAATACAAACAAGGAAGAGAAAAGCCTCAAACGATACCACTACAGAAAACCACCAAACCACAATGTTAACAAGGAGAGAAAGGAACAATGAATACACAAAACAACCAGAAATTAAGTAATAAAATAACAGGAATAAGCCCTCACATGTTAATAATAATCTTGATTGTAAACAGATTAAAGTATCATATAAAAGATACAGACAAGTTGAAATGACTTAAAATAATGGCACAACTATATGCTGCCCACAAGAAACTCATCTCTCCTATAAAGGTGCATATAGACTGAAAGTAAAGGAATACAAAAGACATTTCATGCAAATAGAAACCAACAGTGGGGAGAAGTAGCTACAATTAAACAGTCAAAAGCAGTTTTAAAAAGAGACAAGGTAATTATATAATGATAAAAGAGATTGATTCAGCAAGAAAATACAACAACTCTAAACATATGTGCACCAAACAGCAGAGGACCCAGATGTATACAGCAAATATTATTAGACCTCAATGGAGACCAGGTGTGGTGGCTTACACCTGTAATCCCAGCACTTTGGGAGGCCAAGGTGGGCAGATCACCTGAGGTCAGGAGATCAAAACAAGCCTGGCCAACATGGTGAAATCCTGTCTCTACTAAAAATAGAAAAATTAGCCAAGGCGGGTGACACGCCTGTAATCCCAGCTACTCAGGAGGCTGAGGCAGGAGAATTGCTTGAACCTGGAAGGCAGAGGTTGCAGTGAGCTGAGATCACGCGAATACACTCCAGCCTGGGTGACAGAGTGAGACCCGGTCTCAAAAAATAAAATAAAATAAAATAAAAAGATCTAAATGGAGAGAAAGAGTACAATAATAACTGGGGTTTGCAACAACTCACTCTCAGCATTAGGCAGATCATCTAGTCATCTAGACAGAATTTTGTTTTTCTGTTTGTTTTTTTCAAAAACTGCATGCTAACAGACAGAAAATTAGCAAAGAAACATTAGATTTAAACTGCACATTAGACCAAATGGACCTAACAAACATTTATAGAACATTTCATCTCACAGCTAAAGAACACACATTCTTCTCACCAGCAAATGGAAGATTCTCCAGGATAGACCATATGTTTGGACAGAAATCAAGTCTCAACAAATTTTTAAAAATCAGAATTGTATCAAATCTCTCAGACCACAATGAAATATAACTAGAAATCAACAAAGAGTAACTCTGGAATGTGTACAAACACATGGAAAGCGAACAATATGCTCCAAAATGACCACTGGATCAAGAAAGAAATTAAGGATGGAATCAAATGTAGCTTTACAATAAATAAAAATCAAATCAAAACATACCAAAACCTAGAGAATATAAAAAAAGCAGTGCTAAAAGGAAAGTTCGTAATTAATAAACACCTATATCCAAAAAGTAACAGAATTTCAAATAAACTGTCAAACAATACATCCCATAGAAACAGAAAAGAACAAAGCAAACTCAAAATTAATAGAAGGAAATAAGATCAAGAAGAAACAAATGCCAACAGATACTAACAAAATAATACAAAGGATCAATGAAATGAAAAAGTTTGAAGCGATGAACAAAATTGTTTGTTGAGACTAAACAACAACAAAAAAGAGGATATCCAAATAAACTCAGAAATGAAAAAAGAGAAATTACGACTGATACCACAGAAACACAAAAGATCATCAGAGACTATTACGAACAACTATACAAAAATGAACTGGAAAACCTTGAAGAAATGGATAAATTCCTAGACACATACAACTATCAAGATTGAATCAGGAAGAAACAGAAAATCTAAACAAACTAAAAGCGAGTAATGAGGTAAAATTAGTAGTAAAAATCTCCCAAAAAAGAAGAGTTCAGGATCAGATGGCTCCACTGCAGAACTCTATCAAACTTTGAAAGAGCTAACACCACTTCTCCTCAAACCAGTCCAAAAATTGAAGAGCTAACACCACTTCTCCTCAAACTAGTCCAAAAAATTGAATTCTTCCTAATTCATTCAAGAGGCCAGCATTATATTACCCTAATACCAAAACCAGACAAAAATGCCGTAACAACAAAAAAATAAAACTACAGGCCAATATATCTGATGAACATACATACAAAAATTCTCATCAAAATAGAAAACCAAATTCAATAGCAAATCAAAAACATCATAATCAAGTGAAATTTTTCCCAGGGATGGAAGGGTGGTTCAACATAAGTAAATCAAGAGTCATGAAACATCACATCAATAAAATGAAGGACAAGAACCATATGATCATCTTAAAAGTCACAGAAAAAGTATTTGATAAAATTCAACATCCCATCATAATAAAAACTCTTAACATTCTAAGCACAGAAGAAAAACACCTCAACATAATAAAGGCCATTTGTGACAAACAATAGCTAGCATAATACTGGATGGGGAAAACTGACAGCCTTTCCTCTAAGAACTGGAACAAAACAACAAAGCCGCCACTCTCTTCACTCCTATCCAACATAATACTGGAAGTCCTAGCCAGAGCAATCAGGCAAAATAAGGAAATAAAGGCATCCAAATTGGAAAAGAAGAAGCCAATGTGTCCCTCTGAGAATAATGTGACTGTATATCTAGGAAAACCTAAAGATTCCACCAAAAAACTCATAGAACTGATCAATTCAGTAAAGTTGCAAGATAAAAAAATCAACAAGCAAAAATCAGCAGCATTTCTATATACCAATAATGCAATAGCTGAGAAACATATCAAGAAGGTGGCTAGGCACGGGGGCTCACGCCTGTAATCCCAGCACTTTGGGAGGCCGAGGCAGGTGGATCACAAGGTCAGGAGATCGAGATCATCCTGGCTAACACGGTGAAACCACGTCTCTACTAAAAACAAAAAATTAGCCAGGCAAGGTGGCAGGTGCCTGCAGTCTCAGCCACTCAGGAGGCTGAGGCAGGAGAATGGCGTGAACCCGGGAGGCTCAGCTTGCAGTGAACCGAGATCGTGCCACTGCACTCCAGCCTGGGCGACACAGTGAGACTCCACCTCAACAACAACAACAACAACAACAACAACAACAAAGGAATTCCATTTACAATATCTACAGAAAAAACACCCAGGAATAAATGTACCCCAAAAGGGAAAGATATCTACAATGAAAACTACAAAACAGATGAATGAAACTGAAGACGCAAATGGAAAGACATTCCATGCTCACAAGAATTAACATCATTAAAACGATCATATTGTCCAAAGCAATATAAAGATTCAATGCAATCCTTATCAAAACACCAACATCATTTTTCACAGAAATAGAGAAAACAATCCTAAAATTCCTATGGAAGTAAAAAAGAGCCTAAGGAGCCAAAGCAATCCTGAGCAAAAAGAACAAACCTGAAGGAATCACACTACATTACCCGACTTTAAAATATATTACAAGCCTACAGTGGCCAAAACAGGATGGTACTGGTTAAATTAAAATCATGTACTAACCAGGCTTTAAACCAAAAGTAAAAGTTGCTAACAGTGTAACATGTATTTAAAACCACTGATTTCTTTCACTGTCATAATTTCCTCAGTTATAATTATGCAAACACGGTCTCATTTAGAGCCAATAGATTTTTCACTAAGGTAACATAAGACCCAAAACTATAAAACTACTAGAAGAAAACAAAGGGAGAACACTTTAGGACACAGATTTATGCAAAGACTTTATGGCTAAGACCTGAAAATCCAGAGGCAATACAAATAATGATAAATGCGACTATATTAAACTGCACAGTTCCGCACAGCAAAGGGAACAATTAACAGAATGAAGAGACAACCTGTTGAATGGAAGAAAGTATTTGCAAGCTACTCATCCCACAAGTGACTAACATTCAGAATAAATGAGAAACTCAAAAGTTTTTTTTAAAAATCCCATTAAAAAGTGGGCAAAAGGCCGGGTGCAGTGGCTCATGCCTATAATCCCTGCACTTTGGGAGGCCAAGGTGGGAGGATCACAAGGTCAAGAGATCAAGACCATCCTGGCCAACATGGTGAAACTCCGTCTCTACTAAAAATACAAATATTAGCCAGGCGTGATGGCATGCACCTGTAATCCCAGCTACTCGGGAGGCTGAGGCAGGAGAACTGCTTGAACCCGGGAGGCAGAGGTTGCAGTGAGCCAAGATCGTGCCACTGCCCTCCAGCCTGGTGACAGAGCGAGACTTCGTCTCAAAAAAAAAAAAAAAAAAAGGTGGCCAAAAAGTACATACACACACACGCACACACACACACACACGTGAGCGAAGGACATAAACAGACACTTCTCAAAAGACAACATACAAACAGCCAACACAGTATATGAAAAAAATGAGTCCAGGAGCAGCGGCCCATGCCTGTAATCCAAGCACTTCCAGAGGCCGAGTTAGGGAGATTGCTTGGGCCCAGGAGTTTGAGGTCAGCCTGGGCAACATAGCAAAACCCCATCTCTACAAAAAAATACAAAAAATTAGCCAGATGTGGTGGTGGACACCTGTAGACCCAGCTAATCAGGAGGCTGAGGTGGGAGAACCACTTGAGCCTGAAAAGATGAGGCTGAAGTGACCTGTGATCGCACCACTGCACTCCAGCCTGGGCAACAGAGTGAGATCCTGTCTCAAAAGTTAAAAAGAAAAAAAAAAAATGCTCAACAACATGAATCATCAGGGAAATGCATACATCTAAACCACAATGAGATCTCACTCCAGTTAGAAAGGCTATTATTAAAAAGACAAAAAATTAAAGATGCTGGTGAGGACGTGGAGAAAAGGGAACTCTCATATACTGTTGATGGGAATACAAATTAAGTACAGTCATTAGGAAAAACAGTATGGGAACTTCTGAAAACACTAAAAGTGTAACTACCATATGGTTTATCAATCTCACTACTGGGTATTTATCCAAAGGAAAATATATCAGCATATCAAAGGGATACCTGCACCCCCGTTTTATTGCAGCACTATTCACAATACCCAAGATATGGAATCAACCTAAGTATCCATCAACAGATGAACAGGTGAATAAAATGTAGAATATATACAAAATAAAATACCATCAAGATTTTTCTTCATCTATTCAACTATTGGTAGATGAATTGATAGAGAAATGTGGAATATACACACAAATTTTGTGTACCCTCTAAAATTTACATGGGAAGGAAAAGGAAATAGAATAGCTAAATAATTTTGAAGAACAACAAAGAGTTGCACAGTTCACATTACCTGGTTTGAAGACTGCATATAAAGCTATAGTAAAGGTGCCACCCACAGTGGCTCATGCCTGTAATCCCAGCACTTTGGGAGGCCAAGTAGGGCAGATCACCTGAGGTCAGCAGTTCGAGACCAGTCTGGCCAACATGGCAAAGAACCGTCTCCACTAAAAATACAAAATTAGCCGGGACTCGTAGCGTGCGCACCTGCAGTCCCAGCTACTTGGGAGGCTGATGAAGGACAATCACTTGAACCCGGGAGGTGGAGGTTACAGTGAGCCGAGACTGCACTACTGCACTCCAGCCAGGGCGACTGAGTGAGACTCTGTCTCCAAAAAAAAAAAAAAAAAAAAAGTTACAGTAAAGGTATATGGCATCACAAAAAAAACTAGACACACAGATCAATGAGAGAATAAAGTCCAAAAACAGATCCAAATAGAACTGACAACTGAATTCTTTAAACAAATGTGCAAAGGTAATTCAAACAGGAATGGAGAGTCTCTTCAACAAATGATGCTTCAGTAACTGAACATCTGCAGGGAAAAAATAAATAAATTCAATCCACACTCACCATATACAAAAATTAGACTCAAATAAATCAGACTTAAATGCATAAGGTAAAAACTTTGTCCAAGAAAATATAATATTCATGACCTTGGAGTAAGCAAAGAATTCTTAGAAATGAGATCAAAAGCACAATCCATAAAAGAAAAAATGTGGGCCAGATGCGGTGGCTCATACCTGTAATCCCAGCACTTTGGGAGGCCAAGGCGGGCGGATCACCTGAGGTTGGGAGTTCGAGACCAGCCTGACCAACATGGAGAAACCCTGTGTCTACTAAAAATATGAAATTAGTTGGGCGTGGTGTCACATGCCTGTAATCCCAGCTACTTGGGAGGCTGAGGCAGGAGAACTGCTTGAACCTTGGAGGCGGAGGTTGCAGTGAGTGGAGATCATGCCATTGCACTCCAGCCTGGGCAACAAGAGTGAAACTCCGTCTCCAAAAAAAAAAAAAAAGTCATGTTAGATGCCATCAAATTTGGAAATGTTTTACTCTGTGAAAATCAATGTTGAAAAAACGAAGACAAGCCACAGACTGTAAAGAAATATTTACAAATCATGTATTTCACAGAAGACTTGTATCAAGAATATATAAAACACTTTCAAAACTCAATAATAAAACTAATTCAAAAATATGGGCAAAAGATTTGAACGTGCACTTCACCAAAGAAGACATACAGGCAGCGAGTAAGTACATCAAAAGATATTCAAACTCATTAATAATTAGAGAAATACAAATAAAGACCACAATGAGATACTACTACACATTTGTTATAATGACTAAAATTTTTAAAACTGCCCAAAAGACTGGGAAGGATGCAAAGCAATTAACCCTGGATACTGATGGGAATGCAAAATGATAAACTACTTAAGAAAAGTAATTCTATACTTAGATATTCACCCATGTCAAATAACCTATATTTACACAAAAACCTGTACATGCATGTTTAAAGCAGTTTTATTTTTAATAGACAAAAGCTGGAAAAAACCCAAATATCCCCAAAATGAAGTCGGACAAACAAACTGTAGCAGATAATATAATGAAATACTTCTCAGCAATAAACAGAAACAAACTATTGATATATGCAACAATAAAGATGAATTGCTAAAGTTTTAATATAATTTAAAGAAGCCTGACTCAAACCTATATACTATATAATTCTATTCATGAGACACCCAGGAAAAGACAAGAAAATCTAATGTTCAGAGTTGAGACAGAAAGACAGTTGAAGGTTTCACTACAAAGAAATGGTAGCAAAAGTAATTTTGCAGGGGAGTGATTGCACTGTTCCATGTCTTAATTGTGGTAATGTTACATGACTGCATTTGTCCTGATTTATAAACTGTTAAAAATAAGTAAATTTTACTCTAATTAAAAACAAATTAAATGTGTAAGTAGAGAATTTATATAAAAAAGTTAAAAAGTGGGAATGAGCATTATTTAAAAAAAAATCATGCCACTCCCTTCTCCCAAAGGCAATGATGATATATATACAGAGAGAGAGAGATTATACTATACATTCTAAATCTCACGTGCCTTTTATGTTAAAGGATAGAAGAATGAGACAATAATCTCGAACACAGGCTATATCCTAACACTCTGTGGGCCAAAAATTACTGCACTTATACCCCATTATCATGGCACAAATTGGTCCCCAGATCCTATTTCCTAAGAGATAAAAAAGAACAGTCTTGTTAGTTCTCTGACATATTCACCTCCACCTCTCCTTTTTTATTTTTTGCTTTAAAAAGGCAAATGTAGGAGTAAAAGTAGGGGTGAGAAAGCAGCTATAGAAATGCTGCCAACTTGAGATTAAAGACATGCGGTGTGCACACAACAAATCAGATCATATACAACGGGCAATGTAGTGAATCTGGTTGAAAGAGAAAGCATTAACAGAATAATATTCCCTAAATGAAACCGTGGTAAATCTTGGGTCCCAGAAAGTTCAGGCTATGGAATCTTATTTACAAGTTCAGAAGCACTGTGTTTCCAGGGAAATGTTAGAAAGGATATTTCTGTGTTTTAGAGAAGAGAAACTAGTAATACAATAGGCACGGAGCATTAGGTACGTCTTGTGATACACTTCCTTAGATTCAGCAAAAAAAAAAAAAAAGTAAAAAATTTAAAAAAGGAAAGTAACAACCGGTATACAAACTACATCTCAGTTTCATAGAAATTTTCATTTTTTATACCTTCATATCACAGCCACGTTCAAGAAGAACTAGCTTTTTTTTTTTCTTGAGACAAGGTCTTACTCCCATTGTCTAGGCTGGAGTTAAGTGTCACAATCACATTTGAAGAAAGCTTTTCTAAGACTATTTATGTGTATATATTTTTTCAATAACACTCTGACAAATTAATGGATTAAATTTTTCCTATCAAACCCTATTAAGCAGTAATTGCTTTGATCTCTTCATTCTTACTGGATCCACTATAGTGCTTGCATTTAATAAATAATCACAGTCTTTAAACAAAAGTAACTATTATTTATTGATCTGATCCTTTATTTTATTTCAATTTTATTTTATTTTATTTGAGACAGAGTTTCGCTCTTATTGCCCAGGCTGGAGTGTAATGGCGCGATATCGGCTCACTACAACCTCCACCTCCCAGGTTCAAGCTATTCTCCTGCCTCAGCTCTGGAGTAGCCAAGATTACAGGCATGTGTCACCACGCCCGGCTAATTTTGTATTTTCAGTAGAGACGGGGTTTCTCCATGTTGGCCAGGCTGGTCTCGAACTCCTGACCTTAGGTGATCTGCCCATCTCGGCCTCCCAAAGTGTTGGGATTACAGGTGTGAGCCACAGTGCCTGGCCTATTTTATTTATTTTGATCTGATCTTTTTATTTATTTTATTTTTGAGACAGGATCTCACTCTGTCACCCAGGATGGAGTGCAGCGGCACAATCATGGTTCATTGCAGCCTCAAATTCCTGGGCTCACCAATCTTCCCACCTCAGCTGTCCAAGTAGGTGGGATACAGTCATATGCCACCACATCCAGGTAAGTTTTTTATTTTTTCTAGACAAAAAGTTCTACTATGTTGCCCAAGCTGGTCTTCAACTCTGAGGCTCAAGCAATCCTCCTGCCTTGGCCTCCCAAAATGTTGGGATTATACAGGCATGAGCCACAGTGCCTGGCTTGATCTTTTAATCAATGTTTCATCACCAGAAGAGAGTGAAAGCTGCAAATAATTAAAGCTGATAAACAATTATTCAGCTATTTAGTATCTTAATGACTAACTCTGGAATATGAAAATGCTATTTTGAAAATAATGTAATTGTAGGCCGGGCGCGGTGGCTCAAGCCTGTAATCCCAGCACTTTGGGAGGCCGAGACGGGTGGATCACGAGGTCAGGAGATCGAGACCATCCTGGCTAACACGGTGAAACCCCGTCTCTACTAAAAAAAATACAAAAAAATTAGCCAGGCGAGGTGGTGGGCGCCTGTAGTCCCAGCTACTCGGGAGGCTAAGGCAGGAGAATGGCGTGAACCCGGGAGGCGGAGCTTGCAGTGAGCCGAGCCGAGATCGCGCCACTGCACTCCAGCCTGGGCGACAGAGCGAGACTCCGTCTCAAAAAAAAAAAAAAAAAAAAGAAAATAATGTAATTGTTCTTTTTAAAATTTTTAACCTTTTGTTACAGAGACAGTAACAGCAGATTTCCAGGTACTCATCATTCAGCTTCAACAATTCTCGACTCATGGCAAACTTTGTGTCAACTGAAAGAAGTATTAATTCTCTAAAACCATGCATTATTTAACAGGCAGTACTGAACTTTCCCAGGTTGGGTTGTTTTGTTTTGTTTTTTCAGTGTGCTCAAGTTAAGATCCAAATAAGGTCCACATATTGCAACTGTTTGACATGACTTTTTTTTTTTTCCTTGCTTCCCCAGGTCACCTAACCATACATGACTCTTTAAATCTATTATTTATAGGTTCCTCTTGCTTTTTTCCCCCTTGGCTAAAGAAATAAAGTCATTTGTCCCATACAGCCTTCAATTACCTGTATTTTACTATTTTGTGGCATTTTAGAGTATGTTTCGCCATTCTTGTATTTCCAGTAATTGTTTAACTAGAGTATTAACCAAATTCAAGGTTGATAATTAGAAAAGACTACCTCATACACAATAAGGTGTTCTTCATCAAGAGGCATATATGTACTATCTGATTATATTTTTATATAACTGCAGTCAATAATTGTCTAAATCCAGTACTTCACTGAGATTTGCAAATAGTGATATTCTAACTATAATACTTCATCATTTACTATCTGAAATATCTTTGAGACCGACTCACTCCGTTACCCAGGCTGGAGTGCAGTGGCACAATCTTGGCTCACTGCAACCTCCACCTCCCAGGTTCGAGCGATTCTCATGCCTCAGCCACCTGAGTACCTGGGATTACAGGTGTGTGCCACCACATCCAGCTAATTTTTGTATTTTTGGTAGAGACTGGGTTTCACCATGTTTGGCCAGGCTGGTTTCGAACTCCTGGCCTCAAGTGTGATTCACCTGCTTTGGCCTCCCAAAGTGCTGGAATTACATGTGGGAGCCACTGCTCCTGGCCACTGGAATTTCTTTTAAGTCAGAATTCCTTCATCAAATCTTTGGTTTCTTTGAGGTTGTTTCTAAAAAGAATAAATCCCTGATTTTTATGAGTTTTGAAAGCAGTTGGTATCCTGACTTCCCTGAACAGTAAACAATAGGTGTTTTTAAGGGAAAGCATCATAAACTTTCGGGATTTAAATAAATGTGATACGTATCAAATCACTGCAGTTGTTATTCTTACTGATGTCAAATTTTCCTATCTTTGGTCAGTGAGACAATCTTCCAGGTAGCTCCTAAGTCCTTTAGATATGACCTCTTAATAGCTTCTTTGATTCTCGTATTACAAAATATCCCAGGGTCATCTTTTCCATTTCCTGCCTCAGACCTGAAATCAACCATATATCCAAGGAACCCTAGGACTTTTCTGTGGGAAACAGCATTCAGAAACAACCATCAGGGTGCTAGGTGTGCTCATTACTCTTGATTTGGTCACCTTTTCCAGGCCTTTTTACAGTTGTCAGAATTAGTATACTGACACTTTCAAATAAAATTCTACACTGTTTTTTAACCTCCTTGATCTTTTATTTCTCTCATACTGAAAATCCTGTTATGCAACAACATAATTAAACTCATTTACTTTGTCACACAACATATATACAACAGTCTAGAAATACTAATACTAACATTATGATTAAATGGTTTTTATTCCATTCTTTTTGTACAAAGGAATAACCCCCTAGGCACATATAATTAAATTACTATTTTAAAGTCACTTAAACTAGTTTCTTCCTATGGTTATGCCACTTAGGCTTCTGTTTCATTTTGCTTTTCCTTTTAGGGTTTCTTTTTCTTTTTTTTTTAATGATGAAAACTTCTTTTAGGATTATGTAAAATATTGGCATGCTTGATTCAAAGTCACATCTAGAAAACAAGGTATATTAGGAGAATTCTGGCTAGTCCTTCTATCCCTGTTCCCTATAATAAATTAGTTTTGGAGTAATTCCATTTAAAAAAAAAATAAAAGTAGAAACATAGATATACACATGAACACATACTCAAATATATTTACTTAAATAAAAAGTAGCCTACTTTACCCACTGGGTTTTATCTTATTATTTTTACTTAACAAAACGTATAGTAGCAATCACAGCTTAAAAGGTATACGTTTTTTACTTTTATACCTACATAATATCCCACTTGGCACATGAACCATTTTATTCAATCAGAACCCTAATAGATGGATTTTGGGTTATTTCAATCTTTTGCTATTCTAAATAATGCTGCAATGAATATAACCTTGTGCATATGTCATTTTGTATTTTTGCCATTCTATCTTTAAGGTATACTCCTAGGGTAGGATTTCCTAGATCAAAGGTAAATGAACATGTAATTTAGCGAGATGTTGACAAAACCCCATTATAGGAGGTTGTACCACTCTGCGTTCCAATAAACAACACGTGAGAGTGTCCATTCCTCTCCTCTACAGTCTGACCAATTGGGTGTGTTGTCCATTGAGGGGAAGAGAAGCCAAGTGAGGGACTACCTTATAGGTGAACATTGTTATCTCAGTGTAGTTTGGGTCATTTTTTCCCTCTTATTTTCCAGTTCACTGATTTCTGCTCTTTATTTCCTGCCTTGTTCTTGAGTTTACTTTGCTCTTTTCCGCCTTTCCCCCCAACCCCGAGATGGAGTCCTGCTCTGTTGCTCAGGCTGGAGTGCCGTGGCACAACCTCAGCTCACTGCAACCTCTGCCTTCCAGGTTCAAGCAATTCTCCTGCCTCAGCCTCCCGAGTAGCTGGGATTACAGATGCAACCACCACACACGGCTAATTTTTGTACTTTTAGTAGAGACAGGGTTTCACTATGTTTTTCACCATGTTGGCCAGGCTGGTCTCCAACTCCTGACCTTGTGATCCACCCACCTCTGCCTCCCATAGTGCTGGGATTAAATATGTGAGCCACCACACCCAGCCCTTTTTGTTGTTGTTGTTTGGAGGCAAAGTTTCACTTTTGTCACCAAGCTGGAGTGCACTGCAACCTCTGTCTCCCGGGTTCAAGCAGTTCTCCTGCCTCAGCCTACTGAGTAGCTGGATTTACAGGTGCCCTCCACCACACCCGGCTAATTTTTGTATTTTTAGTAGAGACAAGGTTTCACCATGTTGGCCAGGCTGGTCTCAAACTCTTGACCTCAGGTGATCTGCCCACCTCAGCCTCCCAAAGTGCTGGGATTACAGGCGTGAGCCACCGCACCCGGCCTCATTTCCTCTCTTGAGGTAGGACTTTAGGTCAATTTTTTTTAACCTCTATTCTTTTCTATTATAAGCATTTGAAGGTGTACATTTCTAATTCCACTTGAAGATGCACTGGCATATTCTAATTTGCTTTGTTTTCATCATAATTCAGTTCAAAAGGACTTTTAATATTCCTTGTGATTACTTTGGCCAACAGGATGTTGAAAATTGTCGTGTTTAATGTAAAAATATTTGGGTTTCTTTTTAGATACTGTACTTTTGTTTTTGTTTGTTGAGCAGGATGTCACTATATTGCCCAGGCTGGTCTCGAACTCTTGGCTTCAAGCAATCCCCCCAACCTAGGCCTCTTGTACTGTTACTGATTTCAAATTGAATTCCATTTTGGTCTGAGAATATACTCTTGTATTAATTCTGCCTGTTTCAACGTATTTAGGCTTGTTTCATGGCCCTGCATACGGTCTCTCTTGATGAACATACCACGTGCACTTGAAAAGAGTGTGAATTATGACGCTTTGGGGGATTGTTTTATAAATATCACCTATATTCTGAATGTTTGTGTCCCCCATTAAAATGCATATGTGGAAACCTAGTCACCACTGGGATGGAATTAAGAAGTGGGACGTTCAGGAGGTAACTAACACATGAGAGCAAAGCCTTCATATATAGTTTTTTTTTTTTTTTTTTTGAGACGGAGTCTCGCTCTGTCGCCCAGGCTGGAGTACAGTGGCCGGATCTCAGCTCACTGCAAGCTCCGCCTCCCGGGTTTATGCCATTCTCCTGCCTCAGCCTCCCAAGTAGCTGGGACTACAGGCGCCCGCCACCTCGCCCGGCTAGTTTTTTGTATTTTTTAGTAGAGACGGGGTTTCACTGTGTTAGCCAGGATGGTCTCGATCTCCTGACCTCGTGATCCGCCCGTCTCGGCCTCCCAAAGTGCTGGGATTACAGGCTTGAGCCACCGCGCCCAGCCCATATATAGAATTAATACTCTAATAAAAGAGGACCCGGCAGGGCACAGAGCTCACGCCTGTAATCCCAACACTTTGGGAGGCTGAGGCGGGCAGATCACCTGAGGTCAGGAGTTCGAGACCAGTCTGACCAACATGGAGAAACCCCATCTCTACTAAAAAATACAAAATTAGCCAGGCGTGGTGGTGCATGCCCGTAATGCCAGCTACTCAGGAGGATGAGGCAAGAGAATCACTTGAACCTGGGACGCGGAGTCTGCAATGAGCCCAGATAGCGCCACTGCTCTCCAGCCTGGGCAACAAGAGCAAAACTCCATCTCCAAAAAAAAAAAAAAAAAGGCAGAGGACAGTTTTCATAAGCAAACATACAAATGGCTAAAAAATGGTCAAAATTCATGAAAAAAATGCTCAATCTCACAAGTCATCAGAGAAATAAAAAATTAAAACCATAATTTACATATAAAATGAGAAAGTACATTTACAAAGAATACTTGTAACATTTCGTTAAAATAAACTTTCCACTTTCCTTTTTCTTTTTAAAAATTGTCAGTCCTTTGTGTTGAGTGAATAAATGAAATTGTGACTGTGTAAATGAGCAGAACCTTAATCCTAGATGGTATATATAACACTCATCTGAACAGGATGTTTTTAGGAAATCATAATGCCCAATCCCCATTCCCAAAAGCTGTGCAGTCAAGTAGCTGTTTTCTTCATGCCACTTTGGGATAGAAAAATGTGATAATAAACCAACATTTCAGCACTTTAATTCCCTATCATGTTGCACTAAAGTAAAAAATAGCCTCCAGAGCCCCATTTTTAAGCTAGGAAGAGTCCCTGTAACTACAACCATATAATAAACATACTAGAAATTAAGACTTCTGTTGGATTCTCACCATTCAATTTACTTTTTAGCAGTTTATTGGGTACATTTTCAAATCTCCCTTTTTGTGTGTGGAATAACATGTTAAAAACCTCAAAAAAGATGTCAAATCATGCCCCTTATTTTAAAATTTAGCATCCCATGGGACTAGAATAAAATCTAAACTCTTTATGCTAGTTAACAAGTCCCTGAAAATCTGGTTTCTGCAGACTCCTCTGACCTTGCTACAACCACTTGTCCCTTACTCTACAGATCAGTATGGTAATTTCCTGTTCCTAAAACATACCAAAGCTCATTTTTCCATCATGGTAGAAGGAAAGCATGATTGAAATACTGTTTGAAACCAAAAGAAAGTTAAGGAGAAAGTGAGATGGACAGACCACTCTCTGGATCTCTGCTTTTATTTTCTTAAGGAAGAAGAGTGTCAGCAAGCTGGAAAGAGATTTTCTTAAGGAAAAGAATGTCAGCAAGCTGGAAATTTAAGTGTCACCAAGAAAACCAAGGGACTGCCCAAAGCTAGTATAAGTCATCCTGCTACTCAAATGTACTTCCACACTGTGTAACTTTTTAAAGCTTCAGAAACAAACTTCCAAAGTGCATTCCAGGTAAGTATCAATTTAGTAAGACTGACAATGAATAAAGAGTACTTATAATATTCCTAAAATCTAATAAAGGTAGTACTTAACATCACTTAAGGTCTTCACATCAAATGATTAAGTTACATAGGTAATACCATACAAGAGCTTGTGAAATGACATATTCAACATTCTACATCATCAGCTTCCAGGTAATGCACTACAGTGCAAAGGTTATATTCTTTGGAGTCAGAACCACAGACGTTGACTAAAATTTCTTTGAGTCTTAGTTTTCAAGTTAGTCAAAACTGATAGTATTTCAGAGGGTTGTTTTAAGGATTAAGCATGATAACAAAAAGGACTTAACAAAATAATCAACAGACCTTCAGTGCGAACACTGTAAGCACTGGTTTTCCTTTCTTTTCTTCCAACTTAAAAGAATGATGTATAGGCCAGGCGCAATGGCTCACGCCTGTAATCCCAGCACTTTGGGAGGCCAAGGCAGGCGGATCACAAGGTCAGGAGTTCGAGACCAGCCTGGCCAATAGGGTGAAATCCCATCTCTACAAAAAAATACAAAAAGGCTGGGCGCAGTGGCTCATGCCTATAATTCCAACACTTTGGGAGGCTGAGGCAGGAGAATCATTTGAACCTAGGAGCAGGAGGTTGTAGTGAGCCAAGATCATGCCACTGCACTCCAGCCTGGGCAACAGAGCAAGACTCTTGTCTCAAAAAAACAACAATGAAAAAAAAACAAAAATCAGCCTGGCATGGTGGCGTGTGCCTGTAGTCCCAGCTACTCAGGAGACTGAGGCAGGAGAATCCCTGGAACTCAGCAGGCAGAGGTTGCAGTCAGCTGAAATCGCACCACTGCACTCCAGCCTGGGAAACAGAGCAAGACTTCATCTCAAAAAAAATGAATGCTGTACTTCATAAAGACTAGAGAGACAATGTTTGGACAGATATTTGTCACCATGATCAAGACTGCATTGTAATGAAATGTTAAAAAGAGTAAGGACACATAAAATGCAGTTATTTAGAGAAACAGCAAATTTGATTTTAGGAAGAACCAACAGATAAATTGCCTGGTCTCATTTCAAAACAAACGAGACAAAAAAAAAAAGGAGAGAAAAGATATACAACATATTAACATTTTTAATCTTGGCTTTTTATATTTCAGTGGTGGAACCACATGCTAACTTTTTTTTTTTTTTTTTTTTTTTTTTTTAAAACAGATAGGGCCTTGCTATGTTGCCCAGGCAGGCCTTAAACTCCTGAACTCGGGAGATCCTTTGTGCCTCAGCCTCCTGAGTAGCTGAGTAAATAGCTATGTGCTAGCATACTCAGTAAGTATTAAGATATATTTGAGATTTTAACATGAAGAAGTAAAAATTATTTCTTAATATGAAAAAAGAAGAAAAATGAAATTTATGATTGGAATATAGTAACATGTCTGTAGAATTTATCTTTTCAAAAACAGATCTAACCAAGAAGGGTTACTGAGTAGCGAAGATGTAAAACATCTAAAATCCATAAACCCAAGGGTGACAACACAGTATTTAGGGAAGCAGGATAAAGAGACGCAGTTATTAACTTATAAATATGTAACAAAAAATGGTCTTATAAAGAATGTTTTAACATTAAATTTTAAAGTGAAACAAAAGCAGTACATGGGGTGAAAAGAAATAGCAACTATATTAACACTTGTTCTGAGTCCATATTCTAAAGAAATTCAATCCAAAAAGTAGGAGTTTTTGCTATTTACCAGCTGCAATGTTTAAGGATCAGCATGATACAATTAGTTCTTGCTCCCAAGGATAACTACAATTATATTTCAAACGGAGTGCAAGGATAAATATCTGGATAGCAATCCTTATAAAAATACTACCATCATATAACTTTTTAAATTTAAGAAGCTTATACAATACATGTATGTACATTCTCTCACTTCATTTTTAGCACCTCAATTCTCTCAATTAAATCCTATAAAGTAGGTATTAAATATGTTTTTCAGATGAGAACTCAAAACCCAAAAAGATTAGGTGATTTATCTGTTACACAGCTAATACATGGAAGAGTCAGAATTCAAACCTGAGTCTACTTTTTAAATACCACATGTAGAGTTTTTTATTTTTATTTTTTTGAGACGGAGTCTTGCTCTGTTGTCCATGCTGGAGTACAGTGGCAATGATCTCAGCTCACTGCAATCTCTGCCTCCCAAGCTTAAGCGATTCTCGTGCCTCAGCCTCCCGAGCAGCTGGGATTACAGGTGTGCGCCAAGCCCGGCTAATTTTTTTGTATTTTTAGTACAGACGAGGTTTCACCACGTTGGCCAGGCTGGTCTCAAACTTCTGGGCTTCAGTGATCCGCCAACCTTGGTCTCCCAAAGTGCTGGGATTACAGGCATGAGCCACAGCACCCAGCCCCACATGTACATTTAAAAGGAAACAGTACTTGACAATATGCATGGGAGACCAGAAAGCACAAGGTATATTTTTTAATTATACAGATGTGAATAATTCTAACAAGAAAATGCAGTAGACATTTTCTGTGAAAGTAGTAACTCTAGTAGTAAAAAGTAACATCAATATTTGATTTCTCAGGGCCTGACATACATTAGGAACTTATTGTCAGTGGACTGAATAAATGAAGGGGACGAGTAAAACAATGCAGCTACATAGTTTCTGGTGTTCAATTTTTAAAGGACATATATATATATATATAAAACAGGAGAGAAACAAATATGCATATTCACAGATTAATATCATCAATCTTATAAGAAGGTCACCAGAATAAACTAAATTTTATAAAAAATACAAAGGAAAACCAAACAGGCCCATTGGCTGCATAAATTTAGCAGGCTAAACTAAGAATAAACAAGAATATTACATGGGAAAGATGGTGCAATATTAACAGATGCAGAGACAATAAACAACTACTCACACCTCCTGTTTTGTATCCATCTTCTCCACCAAGGAGAATTGAATAGAAAACTGGAAAAGGTAGAATAAACATAGTTAAAAAGTAAATGAAGTTGAAATAAGAAGACAGTAAGAGAACAGCCACTTTTAAATTTAGTTTTTGTCTGTAAAGCTTAACTAATCACAGGCTTGAATCAGGCATGTATGTATCTCCAATGTGTGCAAAGCAATACTGGAAGAAAACAGTTTCTAATAAGCAATTTTGGACATGAAGAAAAACATTTCCTAGAAAATATATTTCAAAGAATCACAGAAGTTTCAAGTGTAAAAGTTTAATAATCCATCAATATATGTCCATATCAAAGTCCAAAAGTTTTATTTGTAAGATGGTTTAAAGGCATAAAAAAAGAAAAAAGGCTACACACACCAAGAGGTAATTTTATTTCCCTACAAGTGATGTTAAACTTTTTATTATCAATAAAGTTATTCTTTTTAGGTAGGCTAGTGTAACTAATCCAACACTAGATTTTTTTTTGTTGTTGTTTTAAGCGAAATAGTATGGGAAAATATCCTGAAAATATTCTTAGGAATAAAATAAAAAAATAAAAACTCAGTAACACAGCACAAGCAGGTACTCACAGCTGGAATAAACAACCATAACTTACAATATTAACCAAGAACTAAAGTAAAAACTGATAAAATGTCTTCAAATATATTCCACAGGGCTCTATCCTTACACTTCAGTCAAGATACTTACAAAAGTCAAATTGTGAAATGAATATAGAACTCAAAGAATAATAATTAACATGTTGGATGATAAGGACTGTAAGGTTTCAACAGATGGAAAAGATGGGTAAAATAAACTAACTTTAAAATAACAGTAAAACCAGTGGTAGCTGACTTAGTGAAAACAAAAAGAAGCTTCATCTAAAGCCAAGTATTAGCAAAAGCTGATTAATATGCTAAATTACCAAAGATAAGCTATGCCCCAAAGGTTCAAAAATTGAGTAGGGGTAAAGTAGGGCTAACACGAAGACTGACCATAGTCTACTGAAGCAGCAGCTAGACTCAGATTTCTCCCTGACTCAAGCCTAGCAACTGTCTCCTTTCCCATTATGGTAGGAAAAAAAGATTTATTTCTTAGAAAAGGTTATCACAGGGTCCCTGGACCAAGAAGCATTTTAAAGCAGGTTGAGGGCAGAGATTACCATTGAAACAGAAGGATTAAGTGAAAGTTGACATAATGAAATATGTCTAGGACTAGACCCTCCTTTCACCCTCAGTCTTCTTTCCTCACACGGCATAACTCTGAAAGCCAGACAAAGCACTGACAGATTTCTTTGGGAAACCTAACCACCTTAAAAGATCTAAATACACAGACATTAGGTATTCCCCTATGGAAATGACCAGATCTTAAATGGATAAGATGACATCCAACGAAGTCTACCCACATGCTCAAGGCTTCCAATGTACTTTTTTAGTGTTACTCTATTACATATGAGTAGTCAAAAAGAATGGTCAGGAATTTCATGTGAGGAAAACATGACACATAAAATACAGAGACTAAAACATACATAGAGAAAAATGACAGGAAGAAAACAGACCAAAGAGAAGAAAACAAAACATTAAAAAAATAATATTCTCAATGAGATAAGAGGAAAATACCATAATCAAATGAAAAAGGATGCTATCAAAATACAATGATTTGGAGAAAAAAAAATAGAAAATATTTAGCAAATTAAATTATGACAGCAGAAATAAAAAATACGATAGGTTTAGAAAAGGAAGTTCAACATTTTTCCAAATAGAACATAAAGCATATAGGAGACAAAGGGAAAAATACAATCAGTGTGGTTCAATATCACAAGTTTCAGAAAAGAGAAACATAACAGAGAAAAGAGGGAATCTTAGAAACAATTCAGAAAAACTTTACAGAACTCAAACTCATAAATTTCAAAACTGAAAAGCAACTCCTCAAAAGCTAAGTACAACAGATAAAAATCACCTGGCGCAGTGGCTCATGCCTGTAATCCCAGCACTTCGGGAGGCTGTGGAGGGTGGATCGCCTGAGGTCAGGAATTTGAGACCAGCCTGGCCAAATCAGTGAAACCCCGTCTCTACTAAAAACACAAAAATTAGCCAGGCGTGGTGGCAGGTGCCTGTAATCCCAGTTATTCAGGAGGCTGAGGCAGGAGAATCGCTTGAACCCGGGAGGTGAAGGTTGCAGTAAGCCAAGACCGTGCCATTGCACTCCAGCCTGGGCAACAAGAGCGAAACTCTGTCTCAAACAAAAAAACAAAAAACAGATAGAAATCAATGTACATCTAGGAACATCACTGTGAAATTTCCAAGCAGAGACACAAGAAAAGATCCCACAAGTTTCTTTTATATAAAAGATCAAAAACCAGAATGGCATCTGACTTTTTAAAAGCAAATTCAGAATCTAGAAGTCACTGATTAATGCTTTCCAAATTCTGAGGAAAAATCATTTCTAATCTTTCATCTAGAATTCTACATCCACTCAGGTCTGAGTCAAGTTTGAGAGTAGAATTAAGATATTTTCAGACGAACAGGCCATCAAGCATATTTTAAATGTAGGGTTTTTTATTTGTTTTTAAAGGAGTAAGATATACTCCATTGATACAAGACAATAAACTAAGACAAGAAATCCAGGAAAAGAATACAGCGAAAGAGAGGCAAGGAAATCATCAAGATGATAGTCACATAAAATCAGGAGGCCTGGAGGGCCAGTACAGATATAAAGGCCTGAGGAAAGATTTCATAAAGAAGATAAAATTGACAGGATACCTAATACACAAACCTGAATGTACTGAAATGATTTTACATAACTTAGGGAGTATCTGATTAATCAGTGGCAAGTACATATCATTAATTCCAAAAAAATAGTATTTTTCAAGAAATTAAAAGCCAACATATACTAAGTAGCTAACCAAAACCTGTGTTGATATTTTAGAAAACTTTTAAATGTTTACTTTAATGTTCTCTCTTAAGTCTCACGTAGGTTAATTTCTCAAATTACTAATGTTTAATAAGTACTAGTATTTCAAAAGCACAGTCATTACAAACCACTTGCAACTGAAATCTTACTACATACATAAAACAATTTCCATACACAGAAAACTCTAGGAGGGACGGAATTGACAACCAAAATGAGTGACTGAGGCCAAAGTCTCAACCAATCAAGGTTTATTAAGCCAGCTTTAGGGCCCATCCAGGAAAAACCAACACATATGTAACTGTTTTTCCAAAGAGATTTTCAGGAGGTTTCCTATTTATGTATTTCCTTAAAGCAGGGGAGGCATGTAGGAAGAGGGGCAGGTAGGCAGTAAGGTGAATGGTTAAATTCCTGTGAGACTTTAATTGGTATCCAGTAAAAACTATATTTTACATAATATTAGGTGAATGAAGGAAAAGGGGAATAAAGGCAAAATCAATTCCTTGGACATTTCTGGGTCAGTGGAAGAATGACTGTTCTTGTCTCTGTTCTGCACCTGAGAAGATAAGATTGTAAATGATATTATCAGTGTGGCACAGAACAGACCTTAGTTTTAGGAGCTTGACTTAGATTGTAGATCTGAAGTTACAATTGGCATGTATCTGTTTGTGGGAGACCAGCAAAGCATTTGCTTTTCAATGATCTGCGGGGGCAGTCTTTCATAGATGCCTGAGGTCTTTTACTTTTACATGGGGATCTGGTTAAGGCATAATGTTAGTAACAGCTACTCATATGAAAGAGAGTGTTGCATGACTCAGACTCCAGGATTAACTTTCCTTTTGCATAAGGAGTCTGGGAGTCCTGGGATTTTTAATTTCCTTTACAGAATCAAGTCTAGGCTGCTCAGTCACAGAGTACTTGGCACACAGGAAGTAATAAATATATATTTGAATAAATGAAAAGATCATATAAGGAAGTGTCTTCTCTAGATATATTAAAAGATCTCACTGTCCCTTCCTAAATGCCAGGAAGCATGGTCAAATACCTACCACAGAAACTAATGACAAGTAGACCCTAGGTATTCAACTTTAAAATATCATAACCATTTATAAATGACCCCACAAAACATACAGTGACATACAACATATTATTTCACCAAGGCACAAATTTAATCACATATATTGCATGGCTTTTGTGCAGAGGAAATAGTTGAACGAACTTGGGTGAAGTAAAAAGCATCCACAGTTCAACACATCTATTGATTTCTCCTAAATCTCATCTTTTTGTGATCTCTACTTAGTCTAACATGCTCTACTATTTCTAAAGTAACAAAATGTAACAAAAAAGGTTCTGTTAATACTGTGAAGGAAATGAAGAGTGAATGAGGAGGTGAATGAAAGTGATAATACCTATAAATGTCAGGACCACTGCTAATACCAAGCTGTCATATGAAGAACTGGAAAAATCTTCCGTAAGAATCCAGAGACGTAATTATTAGTTAATAACAGAGCCACGACTAGAAATCAGTCCTAACTTCTAAGCAAATAAACTTTCCAATATACCTTATTACCCTTTCCTTGAGTTAGCATCTTCTTTTTAAAGACAAAAAATATACTGAGCCCAAACCAGTAATTTTATGTATGATTTTATTATATATTATTTTATATTTTATTATCATACTCTGACTATTTTGGTTTTCATAATACCCCACACTACACTAACTGTTCCAAATTACTTCTTTCTAGGCCCAAGAGAACTCCAGAGCTCTAATGGAGAAAAGTAGATAAGAAAGAGCCATGTCTTCCAACAGGAAACAATCCTAAGCATTTTCAGGTCTTAAGCACTAACTTTCAGTCAACATTAAAACTACTTTTCACGTTGAAACCATGGAGAAAGACAAGACAATCTTGTTACCAATCAGTCTATGTCCCATTTAAGGAAGAAGTTTTGGACTTCTGGTTCTCAGAGCAATGGTTGTTTCCATCCACCAAATTTGTTGTGATTTGTTATGGCAGCCCTAGGAATCTAATACAGTAAGTTTCACAGATATTATACTGAGTGTAAAAGCCACTGAATGATTCCAGTTATATTAAGTTCAACAACAGGCAAATCTCATCTTTGATGATAGAACTGGTATCAGTGGAACAGAGGGGTGGTACAGACTGGGTAGAGGTATCGGGTTAACTACAGTGAGTGAGAAACATTCTTTGTTTTGATCTAAGTGGTAAGTTACGTGAGTAGATACAAATGTGTTACTGATTTTTTTTTTTTTTTTTTTTTTTTTTTTTTTTTGAGATGAAGTCTCACTTTTCTCACCCAGGATGGAGTGCAGCGGTGTGATCTTGGCTCACTGCAACCTCCACCTCCCGGGTTCACGCGATTCTACTGCCTCAGCCTCCTGAGTAGATGGGATTACAGGTGCCTGCCACCACGTCCACCTAATTTTTGTACTTTTAGTAGAGATGGGGTTTCACCATGTTGGCCAGGCCGGTCTCGAACTCCTGACCTCAGGTGATCCGCCTGCCTGGGCCTTCCAGAGTGCTCAGATTACAGGCGTGAGCCACCACACCTGGCCTGATTTTTTTTTTTTTTTTTTTTTTTTTGAGGCAGAGTCTCACTCTGTTGTCCAGGCTGAAGTGCAGTGGTGCAATCTCGGCTCACTGCAACCTCCAACTCCTGGGTTCAAGTGATTCTCCTGCCTCAGCCTCCTAAGTAGCTGGGACTACAGGTGCGTGCCACCACGCCCAGCTAATTTTTTTGTATTTTTAGTAGACACAAGGTTTCACCGTGTTAGCCACTATGGCCTCGATCTCCTGACCTCGTGATCCACCTGCCTTGGCCTCCCAAAGTGTTGGGATTACAGGCATAAGCCACTGCGCCCGGCCCGATTTTTATTTTTTAAATAGAAGATCTTGGCCTTGTTGCCCAGACCGCTCCTGAACTCCTGAGAATTCCTGAGCTCCAGCTATTTGCCTACCTCAGCCTCCCAAAGTGCTGGGATTATAGGCTTGAACCACCATGCCCAGCCAAAAATGTGTTTTTCAAAAACACTAAGAGCTATGTATAATTGACCCTGGAACAATTCAAGGGTTGGGACTGAGGACATCCTGCCCAGTCGAAAAGTTGAGTATAATTTTTGACTCCCCATAAAATTAACTGGTAATAGCCTACTGTTGACTGAAAGTCTAAACAATGACATAAATTGTCAATTAACAAATATTTTGTATGTCTATTATATACTGTATTCTTACAACAAAGTAAGCTAGAGAAAAGAAAAAGTTATTATGAGCAAGAGAAAATACATTTACAGTATAATGTACTTATCGATCCCTAAATTTCTGTCTCATGGTATTGAAGTTTGCAAGATTGCACTAAACACCATTAAAAATTATGCAAGGTCTGTGAGAGATTATTTCTTACTGCAATATACTATTTAGTGGAGAGGTGAACTACTCACATGGTAATGTTAGCATCACACTGAGTTTTAAGCAGACACTTGCAACATTTGGGTTCACCAGAGTAAAAACAAGAAGTAGCTAAAAAATTACCACAGCATATACTAAAGTTAATTTTATGCAGTTATGAGTTAACACTGCATCTTTAAGTTTGTTTATATTTCTCTCTACTGTAAATAGTGCCATGTCACATCTCTGTATGGGTAAAGTTCTGATATTTTAACTTTTTAAATAGATTTGTGTATATTTTATGGTAGCAAATGATAAAACTAAGATGTACATATATTTTATACATTTATGACATACCTAACATTTTCTTAATTTTTAAAAAGTATTTCTAGGTTACACAGTTCATCTATCATTTTCAAATTGTTGCAAATCTCTAAAATATACTGCAATATATTTATTTAAAAGTATCTGCATATAAATTGACTCTCAAAGTACAAACCCACCATTGTTCAAGTGTCAACTGCACAGAAGAATAGTATATACGAGGGATGATACTGATTTAATTAAAAGAAATAAGAAAACGGCCAAAACACAAAAAGAGAGCATATCAAAACAATACCACAAAGTAGTTGCTAAATAAACTCCTATTGAAAGACTAAGTAGTTCAGTGTTATCTTAAGACAAGCTATTTTAATCGGGCAGACAAAGATATACAACACAATTTATCAAGTTTAGAATGGTCTCATCTACCAAAGCATATGTATATGTGTGTATCTCTTAAAGAGGTAACAGGAAAAGAGGTTAAAGACAAGCAATCTTCACTGTTTTGATGAGACAGAACTGTTTGGACTTTACCTGGTCTGCTGTTGAATATCAAAAGAGGTTATTATTCTCTTTATGTTTTGCTACCTTAAATATATGGTATTCATGATAAATTTACCTCTGTTACATAACATTCTTAAAATTTATGACATATTATAGTTTAATATGTGTAGATTTTAATATAGGTTTTCCAAGCGGAATTACAAAATAAAAAGACAATCTCATATTGTAGGAAAATTGTAGGCAAACACTGGGAAGGAGGAAGTCTTAGATTTATTCAGTAAAATAGTTTGCTAAACTTCTTTCTGGTGGGGGAAAGACTCTTGATAGCTCTCTTATGCTGCAGGTAACTTTTCTTCTGTTTAGCTAGGAGACAAAAAACGGCTATCAAGTGACAAGATAATGAAAAAGTGTTTTTTTTTTTTTTTCTCTTGGTAAGAAATACTAAGAAATCTAAATAAAGCAAATATTTTAACTTCAGCAAGTATTTAAACTTTTTTCCCTGGATTTCTCTGTCAATTCAGACTAAAAACCAAATGAGAGAGTCAAAAATGTTTGTGGTAAAAATTAGAGAATTTCAAAATTGCTAACACTGAAAAATACCAGATGAACCAAAGAAGATAAAAGGTTACTTGATTCTATTTAAATGTGAAAAAGAACCACAGTGAAAAGTAACTGATAAATACTGAAAGAATGAAAAATACCTACTTTTACAAAGACATCTGGATTTCTTGAAAGTATGCTATCAATACTGTATTTTTTTTTCTTTTTTTTTTGACATGGAGTCTTGCACTGTCGCCCAGGCTGGAGTGCAGCGGCACAATCTCGGCTCACTGCGAGCTCTGCCTCCTGGGTTCATGCCATTCTCCTGCCTCAGCCTCCTGAGTGGCAGGGACTACAGGTGCCCGCCAACACGCCAACAGCAGCTAATTTTTTTGTATTTTTAGTAGAGACGGGTTTCACCGTGTTAACCAGGATGATCTCGATGTCCTGACCTCGTGATCCGCCTGCCTCAGCCTCCCAAAGTGCTGGGATTACAGGTGTGAGCCACCGCGCCCAGCCAATACTGTGTATTTTCTTAAAGGTATTAAAAACTAAGAAAACTGAATCTACTAAGCATTCTTAGTATAGTAACAGTTTCTCTTCAACTTTAAAATGTATATTTGAGTCTGTGTGTTTTATATTCTGATTTTAAAATCTCAATTTAGAGATCCCAAGTCTAACCAGGATCACCATAAGGCTAGAGTTTGTTCCCCATAATTTTCTCAACTCTCACAATGTGAGCACTGTGCTCAAAAGGTAACTGTGATTCCAGTTATTTAGACATACAAGAAAAATCGAGATGCAAGAAAATCAGCCTAACAAAATATGTATTAAAAATTTATTCTGGTCCAAGCACAGTGGATCATGTCTGCAATAACAACACTTTGGGAGGCTGAGGAGGGTGAATCACTTGAGGTCAGGAGTTTGAGACCAGCCTGGCCAACGTGGTGAAACCTAATTTTTCTTTGCTAAAAATAACAAAAAAAAAAAAAAACTTGCCGGGTGTGGTGGCGGGACGCCTGTAGTCCCAGCTACTCGGGTGGCTGAGACAGGAGAATCACTTGAGCCCAGAAGGAAGCGAGCCAAGATCAGGCCACTGCACTCCAGCCTGGGTGATAGAGCGAGAAAAAAAAAATTATTCCAACACTAGAGGAAAAAAAAAGTTGTCTTGGATGAATTGACAAACAATAGGTTGGTATTCCCAACAAGGCCTTATAAGTGAATTGAATTTAAGTGAATTTTTGCTTTATGTGCTGTGCCAACTTTGCAACTTAATCCTCTTCAGGATACAACTGCACTGACTTTGGAAGTGACTAAATGTAACAGTATGACTTTGTGTAAAAATATGGTTACTTAGAAAACCCCACTTAAGAATAAAATTTTTCCTTATATAAAATGACTATTATTAATATATAATATCACAGGTATTATATATCAGATATACCTCATTAGGATTAAACCTATACATTTTAGTGTCATTATTCAATTTTTTAAAGTTGCCAGTTTACTAAATTATATAACCCTTCTCCATCTAATAAAACCTTATCAGAAAGTACCAATAAGAAAGATTAACTATTATGCAATAATATTAAACAATTATCGATTATGCTTCCTTTAAAACTTTTATATATCAAAATATGAAACTAGTTCTCACTTGTAATATAACTTGTATTACAAACCATTAGTTCAGATCATGTGGATTCAGCAAAACTTTATTATAGGTGTTTGATTTTTAGATTTTAATTCAGCATATTCTTAGAACTCCCATGACCTTTAAAAAATATTTTTATTTTTGTAAAGTGATAGGTACACACAGCCAAAACTTTCAATCATAATCCTCTGGAAGAACTAATTCAGTATATAAACCTAAGACATACAATATGGTTACAAAACTGTAAAATGAAACTATGTAAGATCATATTCCTTAAATTTTCCTTAAAATCTTCTCATAACCTAACACAATGAAAAGCAACTGCAATGCCCTACAGAAAACAAGCACCTGCAGAAAAAGATACAGTCTGGCAAGTGCTGATACTACCAATTCATCACTTCATTCTTAAACATTAAGGCAACTCCTTCCCCTTCCTGTACGCTCAATCCATGAAGTTGAAGAAAACAGAGCTTACAGTGTTTTTGCTGAACTCCCACAACTACACAGCTGAACCCATTTCATTCTCTAAAGAAATACTGTCCTTCAGAGAAGAGGCTTTAAAGTGGATTCATGCAGTATCCTGCTTTTAGCGAGAAGTTCCAGGTAGGGAAACTGCTCTGTGATGCATTTAACCCCTATCAAAAAGCCTCTTAAAAAATAAAAAAAGCCAACCAAAGATGATACCTGCGATCAAACAAGAACACTAAGATAAGAGAAATTTTACAACGTTTAAATTGTACAGGAAAACATGATCATGGAAAAAATAACACACAAACTCTAATAACACTTAACTACATAGCCAAAAACATTTTAAGTCTCAAAGTAAAACATAATTCACATAACAATCAGCATTTATCTTAGTTTATTTTTTTTTCAATAATAAACATTTAAAAGTCAGCTGAATTGCAATCCATAATTGTAAGAAAAATCTATCTCATTTTATCCATGTTTTTCAATGTATCCTTAAAATTTTAGAAAGCATGTGATATTACTTTAAAAAAGCATTTAAACATTTCTTTGGCATGTTATTAAAGCATGAAAGGCCTGTCAAATAACAAGGGGAAAACTGTCTTGTTGGCTGATCATGCTGTGCTGGCAATTTCTCAAACATCTGCTAAAGGTCAGATTTCCACTGCATGAAACCAATCAATGGAACTATACAATTCTCCTACCACTTTAAGAAGCTAAACAAATAACACTATTTTACATGAGTAATGAAATATAACTTAGCTTTGTAATAAATTGTAGCAAAGCCTACCCCCTCATCACAGAATTCACACATTTTAAAAATGCTTACAAAATTCTATTTGCTAAATTTTAACCGGTTTACTGTATTCACCAAATACGCATACAAAACTCTAATTTTCCGTTGGCAAAAATTAAACAACTGATTTTTCAATTTCACACTGCAAAAAGTGCTGCATGTTCAAACAAAATTTTAAGGATGATTTTAACAGTAAATATTTATGATTTTTTACTAGTCTGAAAACATCTAACAGTGGGTCACTAAGAAGACAGAATCACTTTGCAACTAATTCACATTACTAGTTGAGTTGACACAAGAAACTACATTGTTAAAACTAAACTTGTCACAGGATCATACTGATTTCTCTGTGATCAAAGTGACTGATGTCACCTACTTTGAATAAATTTTTTACCCAAACCATCCTGAAAATATTTCACAGTCTACAACTCAGGAAACTTGCCCAATTATTTAAACAAGTAATTGAATGCAACAGGTTATCAAACAATTGAAGTTAAATATATGTTAAGAAGCACGCCCAATGCACATACATAGATGACGTACTACTATACTTAGTTTTTAAGAGCAGAAATTAAATTAAAGCTCAATTTAAAATGCTTTTTCCTTCAAAGTACCACCCTATGTAGTTAAATACTCAAATTGCTACCAAACTTTTATTAAGTATATTATGGCTATAGTGATGACAAAGATTTAAAATATGCCCCTTTTTATAAGCCTGTCCAACTATGAATGAACAATTTTAAATTCTGGATTAAAACACTTTGCCAAATGGCCCTCATAAAATTAGTGAGCAAAATCTGAATAATCAAGTGACTACACAAAGACTTGTTAAAAAACTTGTTAACATTTTCATAACATAGTAATCTTGTGCCTCATTTAAAAATATGTTGAAGCTGACTAGGAAACAGATGGCTAAAACTGTCTCTGTGATTATGCTATATTCTACAGAAGTTCCATCATACTGTATATGTTAAATATTTCCTTCCAAACAATGAAAACATAGAGAATTTACTTCTAATGAAACTTGTATTAAGAAAGTTAGGTCCTAAACAATCCACTCCCTTAAGGAATACTGCAAGGCAACTGGAATAAGCCAGTTATTGTCAACAATTAGACCAGTATCATTTTCCTGTGTAACACAGACAAGTTTTTCAGTGAAGTCAACTATTTCAGGTCATAATTTTGCTCTAATAAACCTAATGACTTTATAGAGGCTTAAAATTTAATTCTAAAGAAAGATCAACATTGAGACTACATTAAATATTTTCAAAAAATATTCTCATCACAGAAAGATAAATAACCTTTAGCTTTTAAGGGGCCTAAATCGAAATCATATTCTATTGTATTTTGTTACAGCAGTAGCTCAATAATTTAGATATGCATCAGAATCTAACTGAGGGCTTTTAGAGCAGACTGCTTAGCCATACCACTACAGTTTCTGATTCAGAAGATCTGAGGCAGGATCAGATAATTTGCATTTCAAACAAATTCTCAAGTAATGCCAATGATACTTGGTCTGGGGACCACACTTTAAAAATTACCATACTCAAGGATACTTATAAGATACATCCTGACAAAATATCTAATCTATCACGCATACAGTTTTGAAATTAATCTTTCTTTAACCACATTTAAGAGGCACTAAGTGGTTATTCAGAAATTATCCCATGATTTTCCACTGCCAATAACATCCAAATTTATTATGTCTGGTACTGAAGGTACAACAAATAAAACAATTAGATTTAATCTCAATTTTCCTATATGGCTCAAAAGAAAGTACACCTTCACAATTTTTTCTTAAAAGTCATGCCAAAACCAGTCAATATTTTCTATGCACTTATCCATCAGACATTATTATGTGCTGAGTTACAAACAATAAAAGGCTTACAGCAGAAAAATAGTAAAAATAAATTTAAAAGCCCACCCTACGGAAAGGAGACATAGAAACAAATAATTAAAATATCATGTGGGGATTTCTGCTTCCTGTGTATTTGAGAACCACCATTCCCACGACCATTAAAAATCTAGATAAGGGGCCTGGCATGGTGGTTCACACCTGTAATCCCAGCATTTTGGGAGGCCAAGGCGGTGGATCACCAGGTCAGGAGTTCAAGACCAGCCTGGCCGATATAGTGAAACTCTGTCTGTACTAAAAATACAAAAATTAGCCAGGCATGGTGGCACGCGCCTATAGTCCCAGCTACTCAGAGAAGGCTGAGGCAAGGAGAATCACTTGAACCCAGGAGGCGGAGGTTGCAGTGAGCCGAGATCATGCCACTGCACTCTAACATGGGCGACAGAGTGAGACTCCATTTCCAAAAAAAAAAAATCTAGATAAGGGCCAGGCGCAGTGACCCCTGTCTGTAACCCCCGTACTTTGGGAGGCCGAGGGGGGTGAATCACCTGAGGTCAGGAGTTCAAGACCAGCCTGACCAATGTGGTGAAACCGCGTCTCTACTAAAAAATACAAAAATTAGCAGGGCATGGTGGCAGACACCTGTAATCCCAGCTACTCGGGAGTCTGAGGCAGGAGAATTGCTTGAACCCGGGAGGCGGAGGTTGCAGTAAGTCAAGATCACATCATTGCACTCCAGCCCGGGAGACAGAGCAAGACTCTTGTCTCGAGAAAAAAAAAAAAAAAAATCTAGGTAAGATATACTTTAAGTTTGGGGGTTTTAAGCCATGTACTAATCAGACAGACAAGAATTACTGAGCCAAGACCTGAAAAGGTGTGAAACCAAGGGAGAGAAATAAGCAAAGCACTGTCAGCTACTTTTGCCCTGGGGTTGAAAGGCCAAGCAATACACTTGGTGGCTTCCACAAAACAGATCTAACAAAGTCCAAATTCAGGGTCCAACAAAGGTAAAGACCCTGATTGAGTTAGAATTCAGAAAGGCTATATCCTGGGAGCAAAGGTGACCCAGAATTAAGTCAGTTATTTTATGGTCTGCGGTCCAGCTTTGAGTAACCAAGGTGGCTTCAAAAATCTCAAATCACACTAAGAAAAGGATAATCGGACAATCCCTATCACCAGGCACCTGGATGAAAGAAATACAAATCCTCTATGAAAACAAAAACAAAAAGGCCAGGCACAGTGGCTCACTCCTGTAATCCCAGCACTCTGAGAGGCCAAGGCAGGCAGATCACAAGGTCAGAAGTTCAAGACCAGCCTGGCCAATATGAGGAAACCCCATCCCTATTAAAAATACAAAAATTAGCCAGGCACGGTGGCGCACGCCTGCAGTCCCAGCTACTCAAGAGGCTGAGGCAGGAGAATCGCTTGAACCCAGGAGGCGGAGGTTGCAGTAAGCCAAGATCATCCCACGGCACTTCAGCCTGGGTGACAGAGGAGATGCTGTCTCACGCACACACACACAAAAATCACCCCAGACATTATTTCTACAACTAATTTTTCAAACGAAGGGACCAGCACACAATCAAAGATAAACAAGTATATGAGAAAATAAGGTGACATGAAGAAAAACCAGCAGAATCAATACAAAATTTTAAAGTATTTCTGTAAAACTAAATGCCAACATAGTACCACATACGAAAATTTGTGAACACAGTGTAAGAATAAAGGGGAAAATCTAAAGGCTCAAATGGGCCTTTAAGGCCCATTTAAAGACTAAAAAAGGGCTGGGTATGGGGGCTCACACCTTGTAATCCCAGCAGTTTGGGAGGTGGAGGCAGGTGTAGCATAGATCGCTTGAACTTTGTAGTTCAAGACCAGCCTGGACAACATGGCAAAACCCTGTCTCAACATAAAATACAAAAATTAGCCAGGCATGGTGGCACACACCTTTAGTACCAGTTACGTGTGTGTGTGTAGGGGCGGGGGGCAGGGGGCAGGGGCTGAGGCAGGAGGATCACTTGAGCCCGGGAATCCGAGGAGGCAATGAGCCATCTTCGCACCTGTCTCGGTAACAAAACGAGACCCAGTCTCAAAAATAATAAATGAATAAATAAAATAAATAAATAAAGGAGGCTAGGAAAGAATGAGTTAGGAATCCACTTGACAAAATTAGAAAGAGAACTGCAAAACAAACTCTATGAAAGTAAAAGGAAAGAAAATAAAGAACAGAGTAGAAATCAACAAAGTACAAAACAAACATTGTATAATGGAGACCGAAAAACCAAAATTTGCATTTTTGAAAATATTAATGAAACTGATAACTTACTGGTGAGACTTAGAAAACCCAAGCAAGACAAAAAAGTGAAAAAGACACTGCAGCAGATCTTACAGACATTGCTTATAAGATGCAAACTTAGGCTGGGCACGATGGCTCACGCTTGTAATCCCAGTACTTTGGGAGGCCAAGGCGGGCGTATCACCTGAAGTCAGGAGTTCGAGACCAGCCTGACTCACATGGTGAAACCCCATCTCTACTAAAAATACAAAATTAGCCGGGTGTGGTGGCTCACGCCTGTAATCCCAGCTACGCAGGAGGCTGAGGCAGGAGAATCGCTTAAATCCGGGAGGCGGAAGTTGCAGTTAGCTGAGATTGCACCATTGCACTCCAGCCTGGGCAAGAAGAGTGAAACTCCGTCTCAAAAAAAGAAAGAAAAAGAAAAAAAAAAGATGCAAATTTAGCTGGCAAAACTATATAGAGCAAAGCAAGAAAATTATTGCCATAAAGTTGGCAATTATCTCTAAGTAGAAGAAAAGATTTGTGATGGCTGAGAAGTTGAAACTGTGGAGGTTCTGGAGTGTTGGAAAGATGTGTGATGGCTGAGAAGTTGAAACTGTGGAGGTTCTGGAGTGATGGCAACGTTCTAGTTCTTGATCTAGGGGATAGTTACACAGGTGTTCTTCACAATGACTGAGTTGCACATTTGTACTTTGTGCACTTTTTCTGTTATTATTATGAACTGCTGTGCTCCTTTCCCCCAATTCATATATTGAAGTCCTAACCCCTGATGTGACTGACTGACTATATTTGGAGATAGGACCTTTTTTTTTTTTTTTTTTTTTTGAGATGGAGTCTCGCGCTGTCACCCAGGCTGGAGTGCAGTGGCCGGATCTCAGCTCACTGCAAGCTCCGCCTCCCGGGTTCACGCCATTCTCCGGCCTCAGCCTCCCGAGTAGCTGGGACTACAGGCGCTGCCACCAAGCCCGGCTATTTTTTGTATTTCTTAGTAGAGACGGGGTTTCACCGTGTTAGCCAGGATGGTCTCGATCTCCTGACCTCGTGATCCGCCCATCTCGGCCTCCCAAAGTGCTGGGATTACAGGCTTGAGCCACCGCGCCTGGCCAATAGGACCTTTAAGGAGATAATTAAGAATAAATGAGGTCATATGGGTGAGACCCTGAAGTGAAATCTGATTAAGACTGGCATCCCTATAAGAGGAAGAAATATCAGAGCTTCACTTCCTCTTTGCTTCTTTTACCCTGTCACACATAGAGAAGGCCGTGTGAGGACATGGCAAGAAAGCAGCCTTCTGCAACCCAGGAAGACAGCCAACACTAGAAACCAACCCTGATGGCACCGTGATCTTGAATTTGTGGCCTCCAGAACTGTGAGAAAATTAATTTCTGTTTTTAAGCTACCTGTCTATGATATTCTGCTATGGCAACCCTAGCAAACTAATACAGTCCCATATCACTTTTTAAAAGATCACAAATACAAGGTGATAAAATTTAAAGATAAAAATACAATGAAACATTTTTTGAGATCATAGAGGAGACAGAGACCATTTATTATAAAAACAATGTGTATTTAAAAAGAAGGGGCTGGGCGTAGTGGCTCACACCATAATCCCAGCACTTTGGGAGGCCAAGGTAGGTGGATCACCTGAGGTTGATAGTTCGAGACCAGCCTGGCCAACATGGTGAAAACCCCGGTTCTACTAAAAATACAAAAATTAACCATGTGTGGTGGTGTACACCTGTAATCCCAGCTACATGGGAGGCTGAGGCAGGAGAATGGCTTGAACCTAGGAGGCGGGGTTGCAGTGAGCCAAGATCACGCCATCGCACTCCAGCCTGGGAGACTCCGTATCAAAACAAACAAACAGACAAACAAAAGACAATGAAGTCATCCCCAATGCATATCTTAGCCACAGGTTACTTACCATCCTTACGAAAATCTCATTTCACAAGAAAGAAAATGAAAAAGCTGTATAAAGTTTGTTGTTGTTTTTTTTCCTTTTCACCACTAGTTTTACAAGTCTTACTCTCGGTATCTATATCTAGTATAAGATAATATTTTCTCCAAAAGAGAAAAAGACAGAAAATTAGTAAGGTACTTGGCTTCACCTCCATTACTGATTTAGCATAGTTAAAAATATACTTTATCATCAAGTATAAAACTACCAATCAGATGTTTTAATATTCCCTTTGCTTCTATTATTTCCTTTAAAAGTACACAGATTCAAAAATAACTTTAAGACATCCTCGTTAAAAATAAGTATCATGGTTTATAATGTGGTTTCTGTATGTAAGTAATGCCGGCCACACTTATAACAGCATTTGCTATACACAAGTCTTTAAGATATATTAAGACAGTGGATGACTCATTGCGGTGGCGGCGGCAGATGCTTGGGCACGGTGCAGTGGTGACTCGAGCTACGAGCCTGGTGGCAGTTGTTCACCAAGCTCCGGCCCCCGCGTGTCTCCCAGGCTCCACACCCCTGATGCTACACAGGTGCTGAGACCACTCCAGCCGGGACAATGGTCAAGTATTTCCTGGGCCAGAGCGTGCTCCAGAGTTCCTGGGACCAAGTGTTCGCCAACTTCTGGCAGCAGTACCCGAACCCCTATAGCAAACATGTGTTGACAGAAGACACAGTACACCAGGCAGCGACCGCTGACCAGAAACTGCTGTCCCGGCGACTCCTGACCAAGACCAACAGGATGCCCCACTGGGCCAAGCAACTGTTTCCTGTCAATGTTGTTCACTTGGTGTACATCCTGAAGGACTCTATGTGGACCCACAGAATCAGACCATGACCACCTTCACCTGGAACAACAACCATGCCCGGCTGATGGTGGTGGAGAAACGATGTATGCACTGTGTAAACTCTGACAACAGTGGCTGAACCAAAATCTGCAGGGAAGCCTGGGTCTCCTCTAGCTTATTTGGTGTTACCAGAGATGTCCAGGAATTTGGTCTTGCCCGGTTCAAAAGCAACGTGATCAAGACTATGAAGGGTTTTGAATATATCTTGGCGAAGATGCAATGCGAGGCCCCTTCTAAAACACTTGTTGAGACAGCCAAGGAAACCAAGGAGCACGCAAAGGAGATGGCACTGGTAGCTACAGAGAAGGCAAGGACCTCACCAGTAAGGCAGCCACCTAGAAGCAGCAGCAGCAGCAGTTTGTATAGCCAGCCCACCACCACCACAGCATCCCAGACAGTTTGGTTTAGCCCCCTCTGCCCTCCTCTCCACTGTACTTTATCATTAAAAATCAACTTCCAGCCCTAAAAGTACATTTATTTATTTATTTATTTATTTATTTATTTATTAAGACAGCTGATCAATTACTTTACCAAACAACATAGATTTAATGAAGGAATTCATATGAGAGGACAGGACTAAAAAAACAAGTCACCTTAAAAACAGGAAAACATTTTTCTTTTCACAGTAAAGGAATTATACCTATTACTTTTTAAAAATGAAATTCTCCTTTGTAAATGTATATACTTAGTTTATGTACTAAGAATATTCTTTGTAACTCTGATTTCAATTACACAGTGCCAGTAAAGAACATTTTTCTCTAAGTTAACTTGCATTAATATTGACAGAAGATCAATTAACTAAATTTTACAAATTATTTCACAAAGATTACAAAAGACTCACTCATTACAAAACATTCACTACCTGAAATGTCAGAACAGTGTTCAACAGGTCAAAGACATCAACTGAATGTTTCTATAGTTCTGATCCTTAAAATTCCTTTCTTGATGTAGTAGGAACTAAATTTGCACAGAAGCAGAACTTTGGAATACATGAGAAACTTTTCAGTGACTGTAAGCAGAAACACGTACTGGAATAAAACCATTCTTCAGTTCAAGTTACCATTGATCATGATTACCTCACCAGCTAAGAGTATGGAAACAAAACATACAAGAAAATTAAGACCAATGAAAAAAAGGGAGGAAACAATAAGGGCAAGAAACTAAAACTCAAAAATGCTAATTGTTGAATACCATGTATCTTATATTTCCCTTATCTTTGACTTTTATCTAAGTACTTCTGAAATATCTATACTATTATAATACTTTTATTTAAGTCTCAGAATCTAACAAGAAAAAAATACTTAGTCAAGGTAAGCCAGGTTATGCAGCTACACAAAGAACCATAAAATCTCTGTGGCTTAAAATAAAATTTCCTTCTTCAGGCTGTCCATTGCTTATTGACAGGTCTTTTTTTTTGTGGGGGGTGGGGGATGGAGTTTCACTCTTGTTACCCAGGCTGGAGTGTAATGGCACAATCTCGGCTCACCGCAACCTCTGCCTCCCGGGTTCAAGCGATTCTCCTGCCTCAACCTCCCAAGTAGCTGGGATTACAGGCACGCACCACCACGCCTGGCTAATTTTGTATTTTCAGTAGAGACAGCGTTTCTTCACGTTGGTCAGACTGGTCTCGAACTCCTGACCTCAGGTGATTCGCCCACATCAGCCTCCCAAAGGGCTGGGATTACAGGTGTGAGTTACCGAGCCCAGTCTGACAGGTCTTTTTTAACTCAGGGAATATCACCTCAAAATGTTGCCTCAGGATCCAAGGACGGAAGAAAAAAAAAAGAAGACAGCTCTGAAGATCTCATACTGGAACTTAAATACTACAGCAACATTAGGATGCACAATTTTCTTTCATACATCTGTTTTTCTCACAACTCACTTATTGGCCAGAGTTAGTCACAGCCCCTAACATGAAGGATGAGAACAAAAACTATTAGGTAAACAGCATTAATGACCAACACAGAGGCATAAAAAGAGTTGATACAATGTTACATAGGCTTTCAGATTCAAGGCAAAATTTAAAGCAGCCTGCAAGGAAAATGTTATGAGCAAAGGTCTTTCTTATTCTAAAACATTTGCCAGTTGAGAAAGCAGCACCTTGGCATCTCAAACAAGTATGAATACTCAGCACAAAGTAAAAATCCCAAAGCAAAAAAAAGACTCTTTCATCACTATGCCTATTATAGCACTATATTACTACAATTAAGAATGTTTGTGATTTTAGTATCTCTAACTGAATGCTCCAACAGCATTTAAATTCACCCACTCAACTTCGTCTCAAGAGACCATCCATATATATTCAACAAACCTATTCGGAGTTCCTACTGTGAGCTACTTGCTATCCTAGTCATTATAACCAGGGAAGTAAGCTCTTATCTAAGGACTAAAAACTCTATCCCATTTCTAAATATCCAGATTCAATATTAAGAATAAAAAATCATGCTTATTTATGCACAACTATTTCTAAAGTCACTTTTTTAAAAAAGTTGGTATGGTTCCAAGACAACTCAATGGGGGAAAGAAGAGTCTCTTAAATAGTACTGGGACAACTGGGTTTCCATATACAAAAAAATAAAGTTGGGAAATTACTTCACACCATATACAAAACTAACTCAAAACAAATCAGAGACCAATATGTAAGACCCAAAACTACCAAACTCCTAGAAGAAAACACAGAAGAATATCTTTGTGACATTGAGTTGGGCAATGGTTTCTTAGATGTGACACCAAAAGCACAAGCAACAAAAGAAAATATAAATTGGGCTTCATCAAAATCAAGAGAGTGAAAAGACAAGCTACAGAATAGAAGAAAGTATTGCAAATCATTATCTGATAAGGAAGTTGTCTTAACAACATGCTACAATATGAATAAATCTTGAGAGCATTATATTAAGTGAAAGAAAGCTAGATGCAAAAGGGCACAGATTATATGGTTTCATTTATAAGGAATGTTCACAACAGACATTTCCACAGAGACAGAGAGTAGATAAGTGGCTGCCAAGGGGCTGGAAGTGGCAGGAGGAGGAAAAGAAGTGACTGCTAATGGATAGTGGGTTTCCTTTGGGGGTATTCTAAAATTAGATAGTGGTCATGGTTGCACAACTCTGTGGTATATTATAAATCAATGAATTTTATAAGGTTGAATGTTATGCTATGTAAATTGTATCTCAAACTATGTAATTTATTTATTTTAGAGACAAGAGCTCACTCACTGGAGAGCAGTGGCATGATCACAGGTCACTGCATCCTGGAATTCCGGGGCTCATGAGATCCTCCCACCTCAGCGTCCCAAGTAGCTGGGACTACAAGGTGTGCAACACCATACCGGCTAATTTTTGTTTTGTTTTGTTTTGTTTCGTTTGGTGAAGACGAACTCCTGGGTTCATGCGATCCTCCCACCTTGCTTCCCAAAGTGTTAGGAGTATAGATGTGATCCACTGACCCTGGCAAAACTATTTTTTAAAAAAAGTGACAATGGCTCAACACCTATATTAGATAACAATAAAACCAGTGCAGATGGTGATGAAAAGCCAACAAATTCAGGAATTATAGACTTTATAACCAAGTATATCTACTGGCTTGTGAAAGGAGAAAATGACAGAGTATAAACAATAAAATATTATAACATATACTGACTTACAAACATTAATCACTTTTCCTGCCTTCAAAACATCTGAAGGGGACAACAATCATCTCATTCAAAAAGACCAGCTTAATTACTGAGGAAGTTAAGAAAATAAAAGCTAAGGGAAAAAAAATAAGATTAATGTACCAAAATATATACGAATGACATATGGTAGTTTATGCTTTCAGAAGGGACATAGGGAAAATGAGGAGGCCAACCTATGGGTATAACAGAAGGCTCCTAAAGTATGGTGGTTTCTGAGGTAGGGACTTCAAGTTGCAAATACAGTATCCATCTACTCCTGCTTTCTTACCAAAAGAACACTGATTTTGCTAGGGGCAATAATGAACTATCCTAAAATTTTTAAGGTTCTGGAAGACAGAAACGATAATATGACATAATTCTGGTAAATAAGATGTAATATTTGAGATGACTTGGGGTGAGTTTTAGAAAGCTCCTTGACTAGGGGGGCAAACTAAAGTGATGTTGTAACTCAGGGTCCCCAGGTTTTTGGGTATTCACTGTGAAAAAGTACCCACACTTGTGGCCAGGCGCAGTGGTGCACACCTATAATCCCAGCACTTTGGGAGGCCGAGGCAGGCGGATCACGAGGTCCAGAGATGGAGATCATCCTGGCCAACAAGGTGAAACCCTATCTCTACTAAAAGTACAAAAATTAGCTGGACATGGTGGTGCATGCCTGTAGTCCCAGTTAATCGGGAGACTGAGGCAGGAGAATCGCTTGAACCCAGGAGGCAGGGGTTGCAGTGAGCCAAGATCGCACCACTGCACTCCAGCCTGGAAACAGAGCGAGACTCCCTCTGAAAAAAAAAAGAAAAAGAAAAAGGAACTGTTGTAACTTTTTGTAACTGTTGCACCTTGAGTTCTTGTAGTTTCAAGAAGTTCAGGAAAGAAGCTTGGCCCAGTGGTTGGGTACAGAGTTTGCCTAAATTGGAGATTAACTTTTGGCAAACTCTCCTCACTACCATACTAAAATCCCCACCCAGGAAGTAGCTTATGTGCCATTTTCTATACATCTGATGTATGTAAAAGCATGATAAATGTGCCTGCACTGCCTTTATTCCACCTCTAATACAATGACTCAGCTAACTAGCCCGGGTGTTCACCTTTGGGGAAGCATCGTCTTTGGGACTATCCCTAGTGTACTCCTTACTTGGTGCAAGTAATAAAATCTCCCTGTTAAACCCTACTTGGTTGTGGTCACTGGACTTGTCACCCACCAAGTGACTGAACCTACCCATTGTGTGCCTAACAACATGAGCCTTCTTGCCCTTTTCTGCTTCCTCCTCCTTCCTGCCTGGAGCTGAACTAAGGAAGACAACAACAGTATGAGCTATATTGTAACTGACCATGAGGAAAAGACCAAGAGAATAACAGCCCAGTTTTCAACAGCCCTGGCATCCTTAAATGATCACATCAACTCTGGAATGTCTACTTCTGGACTTAGAAGGAAAACCTTATCTATTTTGTTTAACCACTGTTAATTGGCATTGAGGAAAAAATACCATGAGACAAAAACTTGAAAAGATCAGATAAAAGTTCATAATAAAAACACAGAGACCTAGAACAGCCATAAGAAGCGTACAACATTGTTAATGTTTATTTTACAGAACTTTTAGATTATACCTAAAAACAGAAATTCACAGACAGAATACCTAAGATGACGACCACAATGCTATGAATATTCCTTAAACTAACTTTCATGACAATTCTAAGACTAACTGAATGCTTTCCTTACATAAGAGATCTCAGTAAAGAAAAGGTGACGCTTTCATTAACTGTCCTGAGCTCTTCTCTTCACTGTCAACCTACCATAGGTTATAAACACAATAAATATAATCTGTTTTCCTATATACATGGATCTCAAACAAGGAATTTATGTATTTTATTATTATTATTATTATTTTTGAGATGGAGTTTTGCTCTTGTTGCCCAGGCTGGAGTGCAATGTCGCAATCTTGGCTCACCGCGACCTCTGCCGCTCCCACTGTGGTTCAAGCGATTCTCCTGCCTCAGCCTCCCAAGTAGCTGGGATTACAGGCAAGCGCCACCATGCCCAGCTAATTTTGTATTATTAGTAGAAATGGTGTTTCTTCATGTTGGTCAGGCTGGTTTCGAACTCTCAACCTCAGGTGATTCGCCTGCCTTGGCCTCCCAAAGTGCTGGGATTACAGGCTTGTGCCACCACGCCCGGCCTAAGGGATTTATTTATTTATTTAGGTATCAAGAATTTAAAAAACAGCAGCAATGGCTTTACTGTAACATCAGGAATAACTAATAATTCAATTATCATTCACAAACCATGATGATAATATTCGTATCTTCTCAATGACAAATTTCAAACTCAAACTCTACTGGGTAAGAAACAATATACTTTTTTTTTTTTTGAGACAGGGTCTTGCTTTGATGCTTAGGCTGGAGTGCAAGGGTGCGATTATGGCTCACTGCAGTCTCGACTTTTGGCACTCAAGTGATCCTCCCACCTCAGCCTCCCTAGTAGCTAATACTACACGCATGTACCACCACAGTTAATTATTTTTTGTACAGATGGGGGCCCACTATGTTACCCATGCTGGTCTTGGACTCCTGGCCTCAAGCAATCCTCCCACCTCAGTCTCCCAAAGTGCTGGGATTATGGGTATGAGCCACTGTACCTGGCCCATACAATATAAATTGAGTTCCCAAAAAAAGGAAAAATTAAGGTAACAATTTAGAGAGGGTATGCTCTGACTAAACTAGGAATCTTTTCAGCTCCAGCTAAATGCTGAAATGCAAACAAAATATTACAGTATAAACTTATCAAAAGAAATCCCAAATCCAGTTTTTATGTTTAATGTCCCCCAATTTAAATTGTCATATAAACCAACAAAACACTTCCACAAACCAGTATTTTGCAGCTTTGGGGCTAACATCTATTGGGTACCCAATACGTACATTTTATTTAAATTTTAATAACAAAAATCTAAAATTTCATAAGCAGACTTCTGTTTTCAGTGAGATGAATTAGCAGAGTTGGCATTTATGTTTCTGCCTGAAACAACAAAAAACCTGGAAAAAATAGATGAAACAATTTTTAAGATGCAACATATGTTAACAAAGGGCAATGGACTAGGTTATGGGAGACATATTATGTAAGCTTTCTGATCACACCAGTTTAACTGACTGAAGAGTTTCCAAACTATCCTGCAAAGAAGGGGGAAATCACATGGGATTCAGGAGCCTTTGTAAGTCAAGGACATAAGGCTAGAAAGAAGTCCAGGGAGGTTAAGACTCTGGAGTTCTCAGGACACAATACCAGAGAGGAATAAGCTACCCAGAGAGGAAGATTTCCAGAGGAGGTTCTCTCTAAGCAATGAGATAAAGATTGACCAACCTGGGCCAGACATGGAGGATCACGCCAGTATCTCTAGCACTTTGGAAGGCCAAGGCAAGAAGGATCATTTGAGCCCAGGAGTTCAAGACCAGCCTGGGCAACAAAGTCAGAGCCCATCTATTTTAAAAAAAAAAATCGACCCAGCCTATGTGCTTAACTTAAGAAGCTACACAAATGTGGATGAAACAACAAAGAATCAGACATTAAAATTCTTTAAGTTCACCTGAATTTGGAATAGTTCCTGTTCCCAACAGTTGGAGTGATTAACTTCATAATTTACAGGGCACTGAAAGACTCAGAAGGATTTGTAACGGACAAAAAATTGCCCTAGACTAAAATCTGCTCTAAAATGCCCTCCTCACAACACTTCCTCATACCAATAGTGTATCTTTAGAACACCAATTAAAATCTCACATGTCTGTGAAACAGCCTACACAGAAATGTTTTGTCTCTATTGAACAATGCACTCAAGTATTTGCATTTGGAATAAATCATTTCCTGACCTGTAAACTTCTCATATAAATTACCTTTTATCATTCAGCTGAGATTGTAACTTGCACTCCTTTACTACAACAGTGCCTTACAGATCAATTTGCTGTTTTCTGTGTACATGCCAGTCCAGTATGTAACACATTGCTATTTTAGTGAGGTTCACGTTCATTTCACAAACAAAATCTCCTGCTTGAACAATTTCTAGCTTTGGCTTATTTCTTCCAGAAAAGAAACAGTTGTACTTTTAATAGGCTGAATAATTGAAAAGTGGGAGGGAATGACTGAATAAATCAAATAAGTAGAACAGAGACAAAATTAATATTTAATTTGGAAAAATTATAGTAAACACAGATTGTAACAACAAATAGTGCAAGAAATGGAAAATGAAAAACTTGGAAACGAAATTTCTAATTTCTGAGGATTAATATTTATTTCTAAGTTTTAGAATATTCTACAGGTTCACAGTGTCCTGCATGGTGACTCCTGAATTCAAGCTGAAAATGACTTAAGAGTGTGGCAATGCCGGCGCAGTGGCTCACACCTGTAATCCCAGCACTTTGGGAGGATGAGGTGCGTGGATTGCTTGAGGTCTGGAGCTCGAGACCAGTCTGGCCAACATGGTAAAACACCACCTCTACTAAAAATACAAAAATTAGCTGGCATGGTGGCATGCACCTATAATCCCAGTTACTCAGGAGGCTGAGATATGAGAACTGCTTGAACCCAAGAGGCGGAGGTTGCAGTGAGCCAAGATCACACCACTGCACTCCAGCCTGGCCAACAGAGCAAGACTGTCTCAAACAAACAAACTAAAAAAGAGTGTGGCAAATACTTAAGTACTCTCGCTAAATAAATACCAAATATGGTGGAAAGGTTAGATTCTATATTCAAAGGCAAAACCCTGAGATATTTTTACCTTATAGTTTTATATTCTACCAACAACAGTGCGTTGGAAGGCATTAATGTCTATGAAAGAGAAAAAAGAAGTGACTTCAATATGCAATATGTAATCACAGGCCTTGAGATTATATGAGGAGGCAGGAGGTGTTAAAGAGTACTAAAAATGCCTATTTAAGTAGGAGCCGAATTCAACACAACTTTCTGTTCTTCTTCACAACTGCAAATTTTGTAAGCTAACCATAAATATTCAGTTGAATACATGAGGAATAACAATTCTTCAAGTACCTTATTTTCACATAACAGTTTCACAGTGCCACAGTGAGGTAAACAATGACTCCAGCTCTTAAATTCCCCAAAATAAAATCACTCTTAATATCTCCTCTGAAGCTACTTACTAGTTCTCTTGTATAGTGGTGTGGCCGTTTCCTCTACCATGATTTCAGACTTCTCTCATCTCTAAAAATCAGTACCTTGAAATACGAACAGCAGACTGTACTAACCTACTACCCTCAATCAGTCATTCACCACACTCATGCATATCCTAACAAGTTATTCATCACGCCATTCAGTATTATTTCTGTCCTAGTTTCTGTCCAGTAATCATTTCTGGTGATTTCAGTATCCACAGTGATGACTGTTTTAATTATTCAATTTCTCATTTTTTTGACTTCCTCTTCTTTAATGATTTTGTCCTCAACCTTATCTCAACCACTGACTTACCATGGCATAGTCTAGGCCAGAGGATCTTTAACTTTACTCAGGCAATGTAAATCTATGGACCATCCTTTCAGACATAAGAAATCCTATCTTAAACCCTTATAATGGCCCCAAACAGCAATCCCTCAAAAATCTCGATTTCAAGCATCTTTCTCTCAGGACACCAACTCCTATTTTTCCATTTCACATTCAAGTTCCCCTGGACCTAAGATTCATTGATCTCAACACCATTTCATTGTTACTCATCTCTCATTTTCTCACTTTTTTGCTCACCAAATGTAAAATCCTAGGTCTATTATTAGAATAATTCATTTGCCCATCTCTGAATGCATCTTAGTTTTCCAGCCAAACCCCAATCATCATTAAATCCAACTCTCCACCTACTTTGTTTCCGTATCTAATCAATCAGCTGAACACAGCTGGAGATGAGTGACTGTAGGGAAATGAACGATGAATTCATCAAAGATTAACAATGTCAGTTAAAAAATCATGATCAATGTCAAGTCAGCCTTTGTTGTACATAATTTCCTTATTTCATTCAATCTCTACTCCCCTAGATGACAATTTCATAACTTCTCTTCTCAAATCCTATCAGCTGCTTTTTCACTAAAAAGCAGAAGCAATCAGATTTCCACAAGCTCTCACCTCTCTCACTACCTAGCTACCTACAGCGATTCCCAAATACAGTATATCTTCCTTCTCTTCTGTTACTAGGGAGTACGTTTATGGCACTATCTAAGGCCAACTCTGTTACTACCCAAAGACAGGGTTCTAGTAATTCCTCCTTAATTGCATCATCAACTTAATCCTATCTCTGAATTGTTTTCATCAACATACAAATATGGTATATTGTATTCCATTTTACAAAATCTCATCTTCCTCCTAAAGCTCTGCTCCATTTCTCTTTTTCCCAAATGCCTTGTCTACAATCTGTCTCCAATCTACTACCTCCAATTCTCTATTAAACTCACTTTATCAGGCTTTTGTTTCCACTATCACACTGAAACTGCTGATCAAGGTTACCGACGACTCATTAGCTAAAACTGAATTGTAGATTCTCAGCCTTAATCTTACTTCACACTAAGCAGCATTTGACACAACCGGTAATCCCTCCTCTTCGAAACACTTACTCCACTAAGCTTTCTGAACATCACTTCTGGACTTCATACCTCCCTGTCCCTTTCTCATCTACCTAATCTTTAAAAACTGCTCCAGGGTTTAACACTTAGGTATGTTCTATATTCACTCTCTACATCAACTCAATTCAGTCTGATAGCTTTAAATGCCATTTATATACTAACTACTCCCAGATTCTCCAGCCTAGACCTCTCCCTTGAACTAGCAAACTTGATACTTTAAGTAACTGCCTGTCTAAATAAGCATCTCAAACTAGACATATCTAAAAGACAGATTCCTAATCGCCAGTATTATTACCACTATCACCACCACTCTCCAAAAGGTCTGCTCCTCCAGTTAATTCTCATCTGAAAAAAAAAAAAAAATGGTAACTCTATGTTTTGCAGGAGCCAAAACCTTAGAACCCATCTTTAACCCTGTCTCTCACATCAGATGCAATTCAGCAACCCACTCTTATCAATTCTGTGTTGGAAATAAATATGAATCTGAGCATTTTTCATCACCTCTACCACTGCTATCACCGTGATCTAATGCTATCACAGAATCATTACAATTGCCTCCTAACTGCTCTCCCTACTTCTGCCTCACCACATACCCCAAGAGTCTACTATCAACAAAGAAAGTAGAGGGATCCTTTTAAAACCACCTCGTTCATGCCTTCCCATCTCATCCAGAATGAAAGCTTAATCTTACAATGGTCTATAAGGTCCTTCACAAACTATCCCCTGCCATCCTGTTCCCCTTCTGATCTTTTCCTTCTCCTCTCCCACTTTTCACTCCTCTCTCACCATACCACATTCACTGCTCCTCAAATATGCTAGGCTTATTCCCAATCTCAGGGGCTGTGTACTTGTTCTTCCTTAGGCCTGGAATACTTACTCCAGACATCTACGTGACTAGCTTCCTTGTTTTCCTCAAGTCTTCACTCAAAAGTCACCTTCTTGGAGAGGCATTCTCTGGCTATCTTATCTAAAATGTCACCTCCATCCCCTCAAAATTCATGCTTTCATTTTCCTTCCTGGCACTTATCTCTATCTTACATACCATTCATCATACTCACTTATCTTCTTATCTTTTGTCTCTCCCTCTATAAACTGATTTCCGTAAGGGCAGCAATTTGGTCCACTTTGTTCACTACTGTATTCCCAGTGCCTGATATGTACAAGGCATGCAATAAGTATTTGCTGAATGGATTTTACATCTAGGATTGCCCCCTCATACTTCCATCTTTAAATCCTATCCAACACCTGTCAAAGACTAAATAACACTGATATTTGAAGATGCTTGGGTGAAAATGGTCTTCAAATACCACAGGATAAAGTATTAATGCCCATTAGTACATACTCAAAATTCTATCATTTTATAAAGCTGTATTTTTAGACCTCAGTAGCTTTCTTCTCATAGAAACAAAAGTAAGTTATTGTGTAATGTTCTGTCCGTGGCTTTCACTGAGAATTATTATCTTTTAAAAGCCATATGAAGAACCTCCATACAAACCACAAAACCATTATAAACATCACTATTAATTACAACATTTGATACTACTTAAAGAAAAATGCGTTCTTTTTTAACTCAGAGCCAGGAAAAACAATCTCTTAAAAATTTATTTATTTCATTATTTACTAAATATATCCCTGACTCTCACCAACTCCACACAAGTAATAAATTTCAGAATTAAACACTTATCATTTGTTCACAAATTTAAGTTGAGGAGATTTCTACTGAACCACCTCAGTTTACATGGATGTTTTTTAAGGTCTTATTTCTATTTTGTCAATCTTATTCATAGTTACCCTTAACAAAAGTCACCTCAAATTATTTTATTTAGGTAAATAATTGACAAACAGACCATATAATTCTCTAATTCTATCACACATAAAGAACACGTAGGTCATAAAAAAGTCACTTATATGCCATGAAATCACTTCACTGACATATACACTGCAGTCCTTCTAGTCAATAGTTTATTTTTTTTAAGTAATTTGACATAACAAAGTTAACTAGGAAATGATTTCCCTATCAAGGATGATGATACAAGGATGATGATACCTACCAATAACAGAAAAGTGCATATGTAGCAAGGGAATGAGATACAATGATGCCTAAGGTGACAGTGAGATCGAAAGCAACCTTAATCTACAGACAGTACAAAGACACTGAGAAACATAGGCACATTACAGAAAACTAACTAGAATTACTGATGGATATTTTTTCAATATCTATTGCCCACTTTGGGAGGCCAAGGTGGGCAGATTACCTGAGGTCAAGAGTTTGAGACCAGCCTGGCCAACATAGTGAAACCCCATCTCTACTAAAAATACAAAAATTAGCTGAGCATGGTGGTGGGCGCCTGTAATCCCAGCTACTCAGGAGGCTGAAGCAGGAGAATCACTTGAACCTGGGAGATGGAGGTTGCAGTGAGCGGAGATCGCACCACTGCACTCCAGCTTGGGTGACAAAAGACTCTGTCTCAAAAGAAAAAATTTTAAAAAATTAAAAAAATATATATATAGAGAGAGAGAGAGAGCGCACGCATGCAAGCAAGTGCTGATTAAGGAAGTATTACTCAAACCAATAATAAAATTCTGCAATTTCAATAAACATCCAAGCATTCACATCACCTTTATAATACCTCAAATGATTCTAATTACATTGTTTTTCCTTCAGAAGTTTCTAATCAACAAAATTCAAACACATTCTCTGAGCATCCACCAAATAATGGCAGCCTTTACAAAAAGTTTCTATGATCTACCTCTTAGAACCCCAGGAGACAACTGACTCTTAGAAAGAAGAGAACCATCAGATTGTTGCTGGATTATTTTAATTCAAAAATATCTTCCTTGAAGACTGAGCCCTGAGGTTACTGACCTTTATTTCTGTGTATCTACTGAAGTCTCCCTAACACTAAGTGTGCACAATCAGGGTTTAGTAAAAGAAACATAAAAGGGCACTGTGGTAACTGCTTCATACAATTTCACTGAATTCATATAACAACCTTTTAGGTAAAATAATACCTATCTTACAGATAAAAAAAAAAGCCATGGTTCAGAAAGGTTAAATCATACAAGTTATAGTTATGAAGACAACCTACAATGAAGTCACTAACACAAACAAGTAGGAGGAAAAGTGCTTGAGGTCAGGGAAAACTTCCTGGAAGAATTGTGCCTTAAAAGGACAGTAGGAATTAACCAGGCACAGAGTAGGTGTGAAGGCAAAGGGATTGGAGGAAAAAGGACAAACAGAAAAAGGTTGTGTGTAAAACAGTCTTGTATATACAAAAGAACTAAAAGCTCTCTTTAATCCATTGATTTAGAAGACTCCCTCTTTTTTACATGGTTTAGACTGAATCTTGACAGTCACTTAATTCTGTAACTCCTAAAGGTGTCCTTGGATTCTATTACCGGGACCCAGTAAAACACAAAAGAAAGTGGACTCTGGAATCATAGGACCTGGTTTCAAATGCTAGTTATCAGTTATAATATGCATGAGCTGGAGAAATTCTTCTAGCCTCTTTATTCCTCAGTTTCCAGATCTATAAAATGAAAATAATAGTAGTAAGGAACTTACAAAGTTTCCATGGGGACGAAGTAAGTTAATACATAGATTAAGACAATACGTAGCACACACCAAGTACTATATTAATGGGAACTAATACCAACCATTCCTCCCTTCCTCCCGCGTTAGATCCTAAGTCCTTCTCATAATTATCTCATTTTGAATTCCTCAACTTAACACCCTCTTCTCAGTTTTCCTTTTCCAAGCATCACCCAATTTTCAACAAAATCACATCATAACCAGCTGCTGACTTACTTTAAGGGTTAACTCCAATACATGGTAGGAGTGAAAAAAACCCTGACTTTGATCCCTTTGTACTGCCACACTCAACTCTCTTCCTTTGTTTTTATTCTCATTATTCAATCACTTTCAGTTCTCTGGCCTCAGTTACTCTACGGCTATTATAATCACCTTAATAAATACCTTTGTATTACGCTCCTCTCAATCCTCTTCTCAATGTTAACAGCGTTAGGTGTTCTTGAAGCATGGAAGACCCAAGTAAGTAACATCCACCAGACATCTAAATATTCAAGAATATTTATATAGCACCTGTTACTTGTTAAGCACTGTTATGTGGACTATACATCTAAGGTGTTAAATGTACATACTGATGACTGGTTGAGGTAACTGGTGAGATCTTCAGCAAGAAAATTAGACCTGGTAAAATGATGTATAGACAAGCAACCAAAAATACTGTCCAAAGATTCAGGAAGATTGATCTAATCAAGATTTGATTTTTGCCATTACAGGGTAAAGAGTGTAGTGAACAAGCCCAGAAGTAGGATGTCCTAGATTGCCAGGGAGAAAAAATGCCAACAATTTTTAAACCTGGGTATATATCAATTTGATATCAGTTACTCTTAATAAATCTAGGCACTTTGGGAGGCCGAGACGGGCGGATCACCAGGTCAGGAGATTGAGACCATACGGCTAACACGGTGAAACCCCGTCTCTACTAAAAAATACAAAAAACTAGCCGAGCGAGGTGGCAGGCGCCTGTAGTCCCAGCTACTCGGGAGGCTGAGGCAGGAGAATGGCGTGAACCCGGGAGGCGGAGCTTGCAGCGAGCTGAGATCTGGCCACTGCACTCCAGCCTGGGCAACAGAGCGAGACTCCGTCTCAAAAAAATAAAAATAAAAAAAATAAACCTAGGATACCAGAGAACTTACAATGCAGTTTGAAGTATATTACACGCACACATAAAATATATTAAGACAATGTTGAATATATATGAAGAAGGTATGTGTATTCATATTTATTGTTTTGGATTTGACTCCAAAGAGCAATTAAACTTAAAAACGTCTAAAAAGAGACTTAGGTCATTATACCATCTGTAACTTCCAGCAATGCAGCAGAATGTTATGTATTTAATGTGCATAAAATAAATGTGTTACAATTCAAAATGTAACCAACCAGAAAATGAAGAGAAAGTTTTAAACATGGCATAAAAATGTGACAAGTGTTTCTATTTCCATGCCATACATTTCTTGCCTCCAAGCAAATATTCACATTATTCTCTTCTCTGGAATGTAGTCTCTTCATCAAACACAACTCTTACCCATCCTTTATATAATCCAGCTTTTCCACTAAGCCTTCCTATCATAGAAAGTGTAACAATGCCACATATTCATAATGTTCCTTCTCTTAGTATCTATAGCACTTATTACTACATAATCCAATCCTTAATTATTCAGGAGTTTTTTTCCTCCTAACACCAAATACACGATATCTTTTCCAATACCATTTCTCCGATTCTCTGATAACAACTAGGCGCCCTAGAATTCAATTCTGACACTAATGACCCAGAGTTAGCATCAGACTACACAGATTTAAGACTCAACAAGACTGCCATTACTTCATACACCAGTCACAAGCATGGGGTTCCCCAATCCTCTGATTGATCAATTGACCAGCAATAACTGGGGGCTCCCAGGCCCCCTCCTCAGGTTTGGTAATTTGGTGCAATCACTCACAGAACTGAGGAAAAGCATTTACTTACTAGATTATTATAAAGGATACAACCCAAGAACCACGAAGTGGAAGAAATGCATGGGGTAAGGTAGGAAGTAAAGGAACTTCTAAGGAGCTTCCAGCTTCCATACCCTCTCTCAGGGTGTCGCCTTCTCAGCTCTCCAAATCCCATCATTTACAGGGTTTTGGGGATATTTTCTGTTTTGCTTTTTTCTTCTTTTGACACAGAGTCTCACTCTGTCACCCACACTGGAGTGCAGTGGCACCATCTTGGCTCACTGTAACCTCCACTTCCTGGGTCAAGCAATTCTCCAGCCTTAGCCTCCCAAGTAGTTGGGACTACAGGTGTGAGCCACCACACCCTGCTAATTTTTGTATTGGTTGTAGAAAAAGGGTTTTGCCATGTTGCCCAGGCTGGTCTCAAACTCCTGAGCTCAAAGCCACCCACCCATCTTGGTCCCTCAAAGTGCTGGGATTACAGGCATGAGCCACTGCTCCCAGCCTTTTGACAGGTTTTTATAAAGGTCTGGTTACATATGCAAACCTTTTATAGAGGTTTGGTTACATATGCCACTGGTAATTTACTCTATCTCCAGTCACTCTCCCCTCCCCAGAGGTGAGGGCATGGAGATGAGAGTGTTCCAAGCTTCTAATCAAGATCTGGTCTTTCTGGTGATCAGTTCATATCCTGAAGTTATCTAGAAGCCCACCAAGGGTTGCCTCAGAGAACAAATGACACTCCTATCACCCCTATCACTCGGGAAATTCCAAGGGTATCAGAAGCTCTGTGCCAGGAACTGGGAACAAATAACAAACATGTTCCTAAATATACCACAACTGTATATAGTGGTATGAATCAACTGTTGAATGCATTCATCACCTCTCTCCACTAGAAGTAGAAATTTCTTGAGAATGGGTTTACTTCTCAAATGCTATGTTAGCCTACAACACTGACCACATACATAATCAATACTTGATATTTACACATTCAAAACAGTTACTGAGAGTCAATTCATAACAGTAAGTGGAGAGTTTTCTGATTTCACATATGCATATTACAGAGCTTTATTTTATTGGCTTTACTAGGATTTTTTCAAACAAAAGTAATGCATCTCAAAGAATTAAAGATAAATTTCAAAAAATTATAGGACATTTCTATTTATTTATTTATTTATTTATTTATTTATTTATTTATTCATTTAGTTTGAGATGGAGTCTCACTCTGTCACCTAGGCTGGAGTGCAATGGTACAATCTCGACTCACTGTAACGTCTGCCTCCTGGGTTCAACTGATTCTCCTGCCTCAGCCTCCCAAGTAGCTAGGATTACAGGCGCGCACCACCACACCCATATAATTTTTGTATTTTTAGTAGAGACTGGGTTTCACCATGTTGGCCAGGCTGGTCTTGAACTCCTGACCTCAAGTGATACACCCACCTTGGCCTCCCAAAGTGCTGGGATTACAAGCATGAATCACCGTATCCGGCAGACATTTCTACTTAATTAAACAAACAATTACTGAACACCTACTATCTTTTTCTTTTTTGAGACAGGGTTTCACTCTTATTGCCCAGGCTGGAGTGCAATAGCGCGATCTCAACTCACTGCAACCTCCACCTCCGGAGTTCAAGTGATTCTCCTGCCTCAGCCTCCTGAGAAGCTGGGATTAAAGGAGCCCACCATCACGCCTGGCTAATTTTTTTGTGAATACCTACTATCTACTAAGCAATGTTCTCAATGCTGGGAATACAGTTTATCAAAGCTGACAAAAGTCCACTTAATGGAGCAACTTAATTCTAATGTAGAAAAAGAAGTACAATGTTTAGTATGATGGAAATAAGAAAAAAAAGCCAGATGCAGTGGCTCCCACCTGCAATCCCATCACCTTGGGAAGCTGAGGTGAAAGGATCGCTTGAGTCCAGGAGTTCAAGACCAGCCTGGGCAGCATAGTGACACCCAGTCTCTACAAAAAAAAATTTTTTTTTAATTAGCTGGGTGTGGTGGTACACATCTGTATTCCCAGCTACTTGGGAGGATCACCTGAGCCCAGGAATTTGAGATTGCAGTAAGCTATGATCACACCATTGTGCTCCAACCTGGGTGACAGAACAAGAACCAGTCTTTAAATGATTTTTATTTTAAAAAAGAAATGAGACAAAGCAAATAGAGTGATATTTGGTGATAGATGATAGAAAATGTTGATGAAGGAGGGAAGAGGTCAATTTTAGATAAGGTAGTCTTCAAAGAAGACCAAAACAAGCAAACATGTTAACATTTGAACACACTTACCTGAAAGAAGTGATGGAGTCACGTGGGTATCTTTGGGGAAAAAAATTCTAGACAGAGAAACAAGTGCAAAGGCCATAAGGGGAGACCAGACCTGGCAAGTTCAACAAACAGCAAAAGGGCCGAGTAAGAGGGTAATAGAAGACAATGTCAATGTGGAATGACTAAAAAGCAGGATATCATGTAGAGTCTCCCAGGCCATTATCAGGCCTTCATCTTTTATTATTAATCAGTTTAGAAGCCTTTGGAGGCATTTGACCATAAAAGTAACATAATCTGACTGCCTGCTATAGGCACTATAGACTTTTATGGGTAAGAACCAGTTAGGAGGCAGTTAGATATCTAGTTACAAGTAACTAGTTAAGTGGCTACTAGAAATAGACTCAAGAGATTCTTAAGAGGAAAATCTAGGCAAAAGATAATGGAAGTTTGAACTAGTATAATGGTAACAGAAAAATGACATGTGTTGGGATCTGAAATTTTTTTTTTTTTTTTTTTTTTTTTAAAGACAGTCTCACTCTGGTTACCTAGGCTGGAGTGCAGTGGTGTGATCTGGGTTCACTGCAGCCTCAACCTCCCAGGCTCAGGTGATTCTCCCACCTCAGCCTCCCAAGTAGCTGGGTCTACAGGCGTGTGCCACCACGCTCAGCTAATTTTTTGTATTTTTAGTAGAGATAGGGTTTCACCATGTTGCCCAGATTGGTCTTGAACTCCTAGACTCAAGCAATCTACTCGCCTTGCTCTCCCAGAGTGCTGAGATTACAGGCATGAGCCACCCGCCTAGGATCTGAATATATTTTATAGATAAAACCAATAAGACTTTCCTGACAGTTTGGATATGGGATGTGAGAGAAAGGAGTCCAGGACGACTGCAAGGGACCTAAACTAGAAAGATGGAGTTGCTATTTACTGGATGATGAAGACTCAAAGCAGAGCAGGTTAGTATCAGGAGCTCAGCTGTGGACATATTAAGTCTGAGATGCCAATTAGACATCCAAATAGACACAATGAATAGGCTGTTTCAATAAGAGTCTGAGACTTAGGGGAGAGATCCAAATGAGGACACAGATCTAGAAGTCTCCAGCATATAGATGGTATTAAAGGTTACAGGAATAGATGTGACCAAGAACAAGAGCGTAGATAGAAAAGACATCCAAGAAATTGGCCCTTAAAGGATTGTAGATATAAGGAAAACCTTCCAAGGAGAGGCAAGAAAGACAGATACAAGAAAAACCAAATGAGCATAATGTCCTAGGATGCAAAATAAAGTACTTGAAGGAAAAGAAGGTGATTAACCATATGAAATGCTGCTGATAGGCCCAGTAAAATGAAGACTGGGAAACGATGCTTGATTTTAAAAAGAGGAGGCAATCTGCAACCTTGGTCACTGCAGTTTCCTTGGAGTAATGGGGGCAAAAGCCTTTCTAGAGCAGGTTCAAGTCATAATAGGAGTCAAGAATCTGGGGACAATCTGTATAATACCAAGCACTTTACAGGCCAAAGGAGCCAAAGAAAGAGACTCTTTTCCTTACAAACTAGAGATGAAAATTTCTTTGGAATCACCAGGAATTTTCTATCTTTGCGACATACTTGTTATTATATTTATGTTTCAGGTTATTTGTGAGGGATAGGTATAACTCTAAGGACAAAACATCTGTAAGCATTTTATAACCAGGAATTTCCTACCTTTGCGACATACTTGTTATTATATTTATGTTTCAGGTTATTTGTGAGGGATAGGTGTAACTCTAAGGATAAAATATCTGTAAGCAATTTATAACCAAAAAAACACAGCATTTAAATAAAAATTCATCTTCTCAAGACTCTTTAACAAGAGAAAGGAACAGTAAGTGTTAATAGTCATATTTTTATCAAGTTTCTCAAGCTTGAACTCATACACAGCCTCCCATAGAGCATAGCACATCACAAAAGCACTCAAAGGTTTAGAGCTTCCCTGACCTCAATTCAGTTCTTCTCCATGTTCCCACATTACTTCTACAAAGCTTGTCAGACACCTCCTCTTTATCACCAGAGTAAAAAGCAGGCTACAGTATCTGGAAAACTTTGGAACAGAGGAAGAAAAAAACTATAATATTAAAAGGTATAAAATGGTAATGCATTTAGATTCCCCTTCATTTTTATTTTTATCTGTAATAAACTTCAACATATTCTAGACCTCTTTCATTTCCCAAAGAACAATTAAGAGAGCAGTCAAATTTCACTAAGCTTATACATTTCCCTTCACATCTGCTGGGTACCCTAACATGAATCATAATATTCCAAATCATTTAGAAGGACAGAAATAATAAAGGTAACAGTTTATAACCTGAAGTGATAAAATCTTATTTTCTATGGTTCTGTGGCATCAATATCGCAACTAAAAAGAATCGGCAGTGTAAGTGTATTGTCCATCTAACTGCAGTATGTCAACCATGGGGGAAGGCAGAAGGTGAACCCCATCTCTACTAAAAACACAAAAATCAGCTGGGTATGGTGGTGCACACCTGTAATCCCAGCTACTTGGGAGGCTCAGGCAGGAGAATCGCTGGAACCCAGGAGGCGAAGGCTGCAGTGAGCCAAAACCATGCCACTGCACTCCAGCCTGGACGACAGAGCGAGACTGTCTCCAAAAAAAAAGAGAGAGAGAAAGAAAAAATTTCCTTGAAACAAAGTCTAATAAAGTACTGTGAAAACCTAGGTTACTGCTTTTCTGTACTATGTAAAAATAGACACAACAGACAATAAATACCTAAAGTACCTGTCCTCTTTTCATCCTTTGTGCATTACTGAATTGAGTAAAACTAAACATTTTCCCAATACTTTTATTTTACTTTATTTTATTTTATTTTAGACGGAGTCTTGCTCTGTCACCCAAGCTGGAGTGTAGCGATACAATCTCCCCTCACTGCAAATTCCACCTTCCAGGTTCATGGGATTCTCCTGCCTCAGCCTCTCAAGTAGCTGGGATTACAGGTTCACGCCATCATGCCCAGCTAATTTTTCTATTTTCAGTAGAGGCGAGGTTTCATCATGTTGGCCAGGCTGGTCTCAAACTCCTGACCTCAAGTGATCACCCGCCTCGGCCTCTCAAAATGCTGGAATTACAGGTGTGAGCCACCACACCCGGCCTCAATACATTTTAAAATATCGCAAGTACCTCAGCCAAGAGCCAAGAATTCAGAGAGTACAACCATTTGTTGTTTGAAGTGGATACATTCTGATCTGTTATTTCCTCAACCCTACCAATGTTTAAAAACATTAGAACTTGAAGGAAATACATAAGAGAAAATCGGTTTGCTGTTCTCCAAATTTTAACCCTTGCTAAAGTAGAGTTCTAGGGAAACAGAAATAAAGCAGTTCTCTAAAACTTGACAGAGGTGAAAAATTATTTGAAGTCTATTGCAGAGAATCAAAAAGAACTCTAAAGAAGGTCAACATATGTATCATGCTAAACACATTGTGATTGTACTGAATAGATACAGCACTTTGAAAAAGTAGTATTTATGATACTTCCGGAGGTCGGGCACGGTGGCTCACGCCTGTAATCTCAGCACTTTGGAGGCAGAGGTGGGAGAATCACCTGAAGTCAGGAGTTCGAGACCAGCCAGGCTAACCTGGCAAAACCCCTTCTCTACAAAAAATACAAAAATTAGCCGGGTGTGGTGGCGTGTGCGTGTAATCTCAGCTACTCAGGAGGCTGAGACGGAAGAATCACTTGAACCCAGGAGGCGGAGGCTGCAGTGAGCCAAGATCGCACCACTGCACTTCAGCCTGGATAACAGAGCAAGACTCTGTCTCCAAAAAAAAAATAAAATAAAAAATAAAATGTAAAGGATTATATATACTTTTTATTAATTCTAATATATACTTGCTTTGTATCGTAAATAATCATCACTAAAATTTTTTTTCATCTGTATTTTGAATGACAAATTTTTTGCTATAGTTTCACTTGAAGATAAACTGGTACACCCTTAATCTAAAAGTGAAATTCTGTAAAATAAATATTATATGTTCACTGATTATAATGATAAAACAAAAGACATGATAAAGAAATAACATCTTGAACAGTTTATTAAAACTTTAGGCAAGATTTAAGAAGCTAGTAACATTATTTCACTTTTTCTTTACAACACTTTTCATATATATTAAGGTCTACTGTAACTTTATTAAGCCTATGAATGAAAAAAGCTACCAAGCTATTACATGAGCTAAAAATATATACAGGGAAAAGAAAGATCACATTATTTTTATTCCAAAAGTTGTGTCTGAAGAAACAAATGAGTAAAAGAGATGTATTAATGATTCAGGCATATATCAATATACATCTAAGTGTCAAAATACACAGTGTCTAAGAATAAGCCTAACAAACACAGTACTTATATGAAGAAAATCATATCCACTGCAGATCATTTAAAAAATCAAACATGAATAGCTGGATGGATATTACATGTTATTTGAAGTGCAGACTCAGTAATGAAAAGATATTCACACTTCCTAAATTAGTCTACAAAACTGTACACAATTCCAAGCAAAGTTAGGCCAGGTGCGGTGGCTCTTGCCTGGAATCCCAACATTTTGGGAGGCCGAGGTAGGAAGATCACTTGAGGCCAGTTTGAGACCAGCCTGGCAACATAGGTACACTCCATCTTCAAAAAAATTTTTAATAATTAGGCAGGCATGGTGGCACAAACCTGTGGACCCAACAACTTGGGAGGCTGAAATAGGAGGCTTGCTTGGGCCCACGAGGTCCGGGCTACAATGAGCTGTGACTGTGTCACTGCACTCCAGTATGGGTGACAGAGTGAGACCCTGTCTCAAAAAACAAAAAAAGGGGGGGGGGGGGAAGAAAAGCAAAATTAGACCAGGGTATTTGTGAGAAAGGCAAACAAATGATGAAAGGCATCACAAAATAATTTTTTTTAGTTGAATGCAATTAAAGCCAGGTGCAGAGGTACAAATCTGTAGTCCCTGCTAAATGGAAGTCTGTGGCAGGAGGATCATTTGAGGCCAGGGGTGTATAAAAGGATATTCATACACAGATGTTCACAGCAGCATTATTACCATAGCAGCATTATTACCATTATTACCATGACTCTGCCTGTGAATAGCCATAGGACTACTGCCTGGGCAAAATAGTGAGATCCTGTCTCTTAAAAAGAGAAATTTAAAAAAAAATAACTGAGATTTATTGCTGGAATGCAAGGATGGTTCAACACACAAAAATCAATAAATACAATACATTCACAGAATGAAGGGGGAAAAACTCTTATGATCATCTCAATTGCTGTAGATAAAGCATGTGGCAAAATTCATTTTTTCATAAAACACTCTACAAACTAGGAAAAGAAGGAAAATACAGCATAATGAAGGCCAGCTATGAACATCCCACAGCTAACATCATACTCAATGGTGAAACACTAAAAGCTTTTTCTCTAACATCAAGAGCAAGACAAGGACACCTGCTGTTGCCACTTCTATTCAACATAGCATTGGAAGTCCTAGTCAATCCCCCACAGATACTGAGAGAAAACTGTATAGATGAAGAGAGAGACCAGATAAACCCCTGCATATATGGCCAAATAATTTCTGGAAAAGGTGCCAAAACTATTCAATGGAAAAAGAACAGTCTTTTCAACAAATGGTGCTAAGAAAACGAGATTAACAGATGTAAGAAAATAAAGTTGAACCTTTATCTTACACCATATACAAAAGTCAACTAAAAATGGATCCAAGAACTAAACCAAGAGCTTAAAACTATAGAAGACTTAGAAGCAAACGAAGACAGGAAAGCTTCAATAACATTAGATTTGGCAGCAACTTCTGGGAAATGACACCAAAAGCACCAACAACAAAAGAAAATAAAAGATGGATACACTGAACTACATCAAAATTTGAAATTTTTCTACGCATCAAAAGACATTATCAAGAACGTGAAAAGGCAACCCACAGAATAGAGAATATATCTCTAATCATTTATCTGATAAGGTACTAATATCCAGAATATGTAAAGAACTCCTATAACAAAGCAAAGCAAAACAAAACAAAACATGCTGAATCAAAACTGGGTAACAACTTAAAACATTTCTCCAAAGGAGATATACAAATTGTGAATATGCACATGAAGAGGTGTTCAAACATCACTAATCACTGGGAAAATTACCATAATGAAAAATCATTTCACACCCATTAGGATGGTTATTTTCAAACACCACCCAGGAAATAGTAAGTGCTGACTAGGATGTAGAGAAACTAGAATCCATGTTCATTGCTGCTGAGAACATATGATGGTGCAGCTACTGTGGAAAACTGTACAGTGGTTCCTCACAAAACATAAAATTACCATATGATCCAGCAAAAATTCTGGGTACATACCCCCAGGAAGTAAAAGGCAGGGACTTAAATAGATATGTGTACACTGATGTTCATAGCAGCATTATTCACAATAGCCAAAAGGTAGAAGCAACCCGAGTATCCACCATCAGATAAATGGATAAACAAAATGTGGTATATATATTCAACGGAATATTACTCAGCCATAAAAAGAAATGAAGTCATGATACTTGCTACAATACAGATAAACCTTGACATTATGCTAAGTTAAAATAAGCCAGACACAAAAGTACAAATATTGTATGATTCCACTTTTAAGAAGGACAGGCAAATTCACAGAGACATAAGAGAGTTTCTATTTGGGATGATAAACTTCTGACAATGGACAGTACTGATAGTTTCACAATAATGTGAATATACTTAATGTTACTAAACTGTACACTTAAAAATGGTTACAATGAGCTAGGCATGGAAGGTCACACCTGTAATCTCAGCACTTTGGGAGGCTGAGGCAGGTGGATCACTTGAGGTCAGTTTGAGACGAGCCTGGCCAACACAGCAAAACCTCATCTCTACTAAAAGTGCAAAACCTGGCCGCGTGTGGTGGTGGGTGCCTGTAACCGCAGCTACTCAGGAGGCTGAGGCATGAGAATCGCTTGAACCTGGGAGGCGGAGGTTCCAGTGAGCCGAGATGGTGCCACTGCACTCCAGCCTGGGTGACAAGAGTGAGACCCTGCCTCAAACAAACCAAAACAAAAATGGTTAAAATGGTAAGTTTTCTTACGTATATTTTACCACAATAAGAAAATTTTTAAAGAATGTCCGTTCTTGAAAATGAAGAGTCATTACTCTTCATTTGCCTTACCTATTAAGGCAACAGATTTGCCTTACCTATTAAGATTCTATAAAACTGCAATCATTAAAACACTCTATGATCTTGTGGTACAAGAAACAGAAAGATACATGGAATATAATAGATAGTCCACAAATATTCCTAAAATATAGCAAAAGACAAAGACATTTTATATTATTGGATAAAAAGTGAACGTTTTAAAATGCAATTTCAAATTAGAAAGAATTTCTTAAGCTGAAACAATGGCCTGATGCCAAAGGAAAAATTTTTACTGATCCTTTGTGTCTGTCAAGCAAAGCCATACAGAGTAATGTACTGTAAGTAGTTAAAAATGGCAAGAGACTAGGAAAAAACCTGCATGTCAAAAAGGAATAATTTTTTTTTTTTTTTTTTTTTTTTTTTGAGATAGAATCTCGCTCTGTCGCCCAGGCTGGAGGGCAGTGGCGCTACCTTGGCTCACTGCAACCTCCGCTTCCTGGGTTCAAGCAATTCTGCCTCAGCCTCCCGAGTAGCTGGGACTACAGGCATGCATGCGCCACCACACCCAGCTAATTTCTGTATTTTTAGTAGAGACTGGGTTTCACCATGTTGGCCAGGCTGGTGGCGAACCCCAGACCTCAGGGCATCCGCTCACCTCAGCCTCCCAAAGTGCTGGGGATTACAGGCTTGAGCCACTATGCCTGGCCTCCAATTCTATTTGTATCATTCCAGTTTTTTTCTCTTCTACTACTCAGAAAATTACACATCTTAACTTTTAATTTTAATGGTTACTATAGAAAAGCTGTATCCAATTGAATAGCTGTATTTACTTTTTGCAATGATGGAAATTTTCTGTATTTGTACTGTCTGAGACTGTGGACATTAACCATATGTGTCAACTGAGCATATAAAATGTGATCAGAGTTCTAAAAGGATAAACTGATTTTTTTTGTTGTTTTTGAGACTCAGTCTCCCTCTGTCACCCAGGCTGGAATACAGTGGCATGATCTCAGCTCACTGCAACCTACACCTTCCTGGTTCAAGACTGTCATGCCTCAGCCTCCAGAGTATCTGGGATTACAGGCTCGCACCACCAAGCCCAGCTAATTTTTTTTTGTTGTTTTTTGAAATGGAATCTCATTCTGTTGCCCAAGCTGGAGTGTAGTGACACAATCTCAGCTCACTGCAACCTCCACTTCCTGGTTCAAGCAATTCTCATGTCTCATGCCTCAGCCCCCCTAGTAGCTGGGATGACAGGCCTGCACCACCACACCCAGTTAATTTTTGCATTTTTAGGAGAGACAGGGTTTTACCATGTTGCCCAGGCTGGTCTTGAACTCCTGACCTCAAGTGATCCACCCACCTTGGCCTCCCAAAGTGCTGAGATTACAGGCATGAGCTACTGCGCCTAGCCTGATTTTTCATTTTATTAAAGTGCCACACATGAGTAGTGGCTACCATACTGAAAAGCACAGCTCTGTAATTCCCCACATAATGAATATGGCTGACTGTATCCTCATGGTGTAGTTTAACATGTTCCTCTACCTCCATATGTCCTGTAAACTGTTGTCAGAATCTAGAAGTTTGATTATATTCAGGTTCAGTTCTTTTGGGCAAAAATACTTCATAAGTTGAATTGTGTAGTTCCTGTTGTATTAAATTACAATACCTATAACATGTGGTTATTTTCCTTTAGGGGATGCTCAGCTTGACTACATATGCCTGGGAGGAATAAGACTATGTGCATCTGTTCACATCTTTATTTTTAACAAAAAGCTCTGGAAGAAAACGTAAGAAATTAACAAAAATGGTTATTTAAAAGAGATGCAGAGTAAACTAGGCTGATCGGGGCAGGGGTGGGAGTGAGATTATTCTAAATATACTTTCTTATGTTGCTGTGGCACCCAACCAAAAGAGTTAAGGCCGGGCGCGGTGGCTCACGCCTGTAATCCCAGCACTTTGGGAGGCCAAGGTGGGCGGATCACAAGGTCAGGAGATCGAGAACATCCTGGCTAACAAAGGGAAACCCCGTCTCTACTAAAAATACAAAAAATTAGCTGGGCGTGGTGGCAGGCGTCTGTAGTCCCAGCTACTTGGCAGGCTGAGGCAGGAGAATGGCATGAACCCAGGAGGCAGAGCTTGCAGTGAGTCGAGATGGTGCCGCTGCATTCCAGCCTGGGCAACAGAGCGAGACTCCGTCTCAAAAAAAAAACAAAAAAAAAAGTTAATAAATTTTAGTACAGATTCTTGTCCTATACTCCATGTCTAAGATCACAGCATCTGGGTATGAGGTCTAAAAAAAACCCATTCAAACATGTTTCCTCCACAATTCCGCACGCTACAGCTTAACCCTATCCACCGGGACACTGCAATGAGTGCAAGAAATAAAAGGTTGACAATCGTGAACTTTAGTCATTTTTATTATTAGTTTCTTCTCCTTTAGGTTCCACTGATCACTAAACAATTACATATCCCAACATTATTTTAATCTCTTGTAGGAATATCCTCATGAAGTGATACTTTATAATGACACACTGGATTCTTATTTACCAAGAAAGAGCTCTTCATTTGCTATTTCCCTTGTATTAAGCTACCAGATTCAGATTTTTTTTTCAAGAAAAGTTTCTCTCTTTATAAATGGCTTATTTCCTTCTCTCTGAAAAAAGAACTGTGTAACCTAATTTTCTGGCCTATGAAACCATTATTAAATAAAATTGATAAAATCAATGGTGTTCTAATTGAAAGGGATAAAAATGAGAATTCAGTGCTCCCAGGTTTCTTGTCTCCTATACCCTTTGGTCACTTAGTTTTCCAAGACACCAAAGAAAGCAATTCAAGGCCGGGCGCGGTGGCTCAAGCCTGTAATCCCAGCACTTTGGGAGGCTGAGACGGGCGGATCACGAGGTCAGGAGATCGAGGCCATCCTGGCTAACCCGGTGAAACCCCGTCTCTACTAAAAAATACAAAAAACTAGCCGGGAGTAGTCCCAGCTACTCGGGAGGCTGAGGCAGGAGAATGGCGTAAACCCGGGAGGCGGAGCTTGCAGTGAGCTGAGATCCGGCCACTGCACTCCAGCCTGGGCGACAGAGCGAGACTCCGTCTCAAAAAAAAAAAAAAAAAAAAAAAAGAAAGCAATTCAAAAAGGTAGTAGAACCTAGTGAAAAACACTCTGAAAATAAATGGTATTTTAATTCATCATAATTCTTATTTTGCTCAAGACTGAGAAATTCTGAGGCAAATTTAATGCAATATTATATTAACTGTAAGCATATTTGCTTTTTTCCTTGTTATATTTAATACTTCCAAGAGTCTTAATAATTATTTCTATTATGTAACTACATGTATGTTTGTATATTTCAAAATTACAGAAAGGTGAAATTGTATATATACAGTCTATATTCATATTCACAACTTACTCTCAATTCAGATGAACATTGTAAAGTAAAATGGTTTCCCTTAAAATGATTCACTTTGGTATTAAAATATGATCAGAGATTTTGAAAATTATGGCAATAAAATGTTTTAGGGAATAGTGGAAACGCTCTAAAATAGGCTGTACATAGTTTTATCAATGTGATTTTAAAAAAGAAAAAGAACATAGACCAAAAATAGTATGATGTTATTCAACACACTGGAATAGTTCATCAACTTTAAATTCTTATACAAATATTTTTCCTAGTCCTATATTGCATGAAGATTCCATCTATAGAATCACAATATAGGGAGATAATAACTTCCATGTTAAATATACATAAAGCCATTTTATATTAAATAACAACACAAAATTTTAACCAAACATTAGCATACTGCTTCCTTGATATTCCTCTGAGCGTAAAGATTTTTGAATCTTAAACTCCTAACTTTAACAGATGGATCAGATGTTTCAGCTCCTAAGTGTCAGTCTTTCACAAGAAATGAATTAGTCACACAGACCTCTTCTAGCTTTGAAAAAATCTGAAATCTATTCTAGGAATGCTGACTATTTCTACTGCCATGTTAACATTTTCTGGCATGTTACATGCAACCTTCTACGTTCAAAATACATAATTTTCATAAGCAATATAACCACATAGAAAATACTGGAAGAAACCTGAAGTGATGAAGAAGCCAAATTCAACTTAAAATTTAACTATTTAGTGATACTAATGTAAATAATTCTACTAAAGAGAATTAGATGAACAGATAACCTTCACCAAATGTTTCCAGGGCAACAAAATCCATTCAAGGGATTAGTAAGATAAAAACTTCTCAAAATACTACTAAGACATTATTTGCCTTTTCCATTCATTCTTTCATCAGTGTACAGAGCAGCAGGCTACTTGGGTTTTGTCTGGCAAAACAAAACTATGTCTGCATAGCGCTGACTTATGAAAAACTGCTCTTGTGTTTTAAAAACTTCACCTTAGTTTTTAATACAGTAAGTATCAATAGATACAACCCAAATATATCAAGCAACGAAGGTTCTGAGCAAGTGGTAGTACAAGTTGAAAAGAATGGAGACAGGAAAGCGGGTTCCAATTTAAAGGAAGAAATCTGCAGAACTAAGTAAATGCAGACATTCAAGGTGGAAAAACATTTAAGATGAAGGTGTTTTGAAGCCCAGGTGAGACTTCAAATTAAATCTCAAAATGGCAGCTGGTTTCACATGAAGATAATAAATTATACTTTAAACACATTATTTCAAACCCAAATATGGGACATTAATGTAAAGCTTCCAAACAGTAGAGATGGCAGATCAAATTGAAGAAAGGCAATCTTTAATTGCAGATTTGTGAGTAATTATGCAACATAGTACAAGTAAAATCTCCAAAGGAAGTAACAAGATTAAAACAACAACAACAAACAGTAGGCAAAGGACTGAATTTGAAATACCAAATTAAGAAGATAAGAGGAACTGCAGATGGGAAGGAAGGAGAAATAAAAGCCCAAGAGGATTAAACCATAGGGCTACAGAAATGAAGAAAGAGAAAGGGCTCAGAAAGAATATATAACATTACAAGTAAAGGAAATTTCTGTCTTTTACTTTGAGAGTCTGTGAATCACAAACCATTGGGAGAAGCAATATGGCAGAGTACAGAGATAACAGATTTGAAATCAGAAATCTGCATTCAAATTCCTGCCCTGACACTTACTGATTGTGTGATTTCAAAAACTCTTGAGTTTTTCATAAGTCAGCACTATGCATAGTTTTGTTTTGCCAGACAAAACAGTAAACAGATTGTGAGCTGCTGTTTTTCTACTTAGCCCGTGTATTCTATAATTAAAACAATAGTTCTACAGTATAAGATAAATCAACATTTTCATCAATGGGTTTAAGAGAATAATTTCACAAACTAGCTAGAATATAAAATATAAATTCTACACAAAAGGATTTTATCCAATTCTATAATTTCAGACAATGTTTCAACATTAACAGTTTAGTAAACACCAGTTGTAAAACTAAAAGTACATAATCCTTAAAAATTTGTCAGATTAAGAATTTTGTATCTAATAAAAGTGTGAAGCTGGACGCCACGGCTCACACCTCTAATCCCAACACTTTGGGAGTCTAAAGCAGGAGGACTGCTTGAGCCCAGACGTTTAAGAATGGCCTGGGCAACACAGTCAGACTCCATCTCTACAAAAAGCAAAAAAACATTAGCCAGGCATGGTGGCTCATGCCTGTAGTCCCAGCTACTTGAGGGGCTGAGGTGGGAGGATCTCTTGAGCCCAAAAGGTCAAGGCTGCCATGACCTGTAATTATGCCACTGTACTCCCACCTGGGCAACAGAGTGAGACCCTGTCTTTATGGAAAAAAAAAAAAAAAAGTCTGCTAAAATCCACACTAGAAAAACTATTTATCTGAAATTAGGCAGACATATGATCACTATCAAATCTCCTAACAAACAAAATTAGCAGTATTTGTTGTCATTAAATCTACATCACCAAAAATCATATTAGTATTCAAATAACAATCCTTCATCCAAACTCTTCCAACATATTTTAGTATTAAAAATTTATTGGATTTTTATAAAGTTAAATGTAGCTTTTTTTATTTTATTTTATTTTTTTGAGGCAGAGTATCACTTTGTCACCCAGGCTAGAGTGCAGTGGCATGATCATGGCTCAATGTAGCCTTGACCACTCAGGCTCAAGCCATCCTCCCACCTCAGTACCCAAAGGAGCTGGGACCACAGGCGCACACCACCACGCCTGGCTACTTTTTGTATTTTTAGTAGACAGGATTTCACCATGTTGCTCAGGCTGGTCTTGAACTCCTGAGCTCAAATGATCTGCCTGCCTTGGCCTCCTGAAGTGCTGAGATTACAGATTTGAGCCACCACGCTTGGCCTATAGCATACATGATGGTAGTTGATTATGGTAAGACAGTACAAGTCCTTACATTATGCTAGTTAACTATGGTAATACAGTACAAGTCTTAGGCAATACATAACACCTCTGAAGGATTTAGAACAGAACCCTAAAAGTTAAGCACATTAATATTTCTCCTATAAAAAATACTCAATTCCTATTAAGCTCTACTAAAAAAATGAGTTTAGTCAGGTTTTGCTTCCAAACGAATCATTAAAAAATGTAGTTGCTACAGCTATTTGAATTTCAGAACTGCAGATAAAGAATAGTGGACTTACAGCTATTTATCTGACCAACACTGACAGAGTATAAACTAGGGTTTTATGATATATACGATTTAAAAAAGCCAAGCTTGCCCTCTCTTGCTAATTTCTGAAACACTGATGTAGCTCTCCTGAAATTTCTATTTAACTGTGAGGGATTATGGTTCACTTCCTAATATAAAAACTCAATGCTATTTCTTATTTGTAAATATTTATTAAGTTAGATATTTATACTTCGTACACATTAAAACAAATTAATATTTACAAAGCTTTGGGATATACCTGGACACATAAAAGCAGAACATACCACCTTTTCTGAAAATCAGAGTTATAAAAAAAAAATCAGTATGACAAGACTCTAACATCTGAACATCAAATAACAAATTTAAAAGTTTCAAGAAAATGCTGCTTTCATTATTCAAAAAGAGTGGAGTGAAATATTACCATGTGTATCAGTTAACATACTTTTGCTTCCAAGGGAAAGAAAAAGGAACCAAAACACACTTTTAAGTAAATTTATTCTCCCAAAATGAAAACTCTCATAAGAGAAAAATCCAACAGTAGTATGTAGGATTCAGAAAAACTTTGGTCAGTCACATTTTCTCCTGCTACCATGTCAATGCTATTAACCTCTCTATGTCAGCTTTGCCTTCAAATTGGTTTACCTTAAAGTAGAAAAACGGCTGAAGCAGTTCCAGACTCATACCCACACAATGCCATCCTTGGAATCACTCCAACTGGATCCATTTATGGCCTGTACCAATCAATGGAGTTCTATTCTGTAATTTAGCTTAGAAAAATCATGGCCTACCCTGTATTCAAACCACACAACTGGATAAAAGACAGAATGGATACTGGGGAGGGGAATGTACACAGTGCCATAAGAGAAACAAAAAATTTACAATTAACAGTAAATAGTAAGGTCAGGTGTAGGTGCCTCACACCTGTAATCCCAGCATTTTGGGAGGCCAAGCTGGGAGGCTCACTTGAGGCCAGGAGTCCAAGACCAGCCTGGCAACAAAGTGAGACCTCATCTCCACAAAAGAAAAAATTAAAAAATTAGTTGGGTGTAGTAACACATGCCTGTAGTTCCAGCTATTCAGGAGGCTGAGGTGGGAGGATTGCCTGAGTTGAGGGGTACCAGGTGGCAGTGAGCAATGATCACACCACTGCACTCCAGCCTGGGTAACAGAGCAAGACTCTGTCTCAAAAAAAGTAAATAGTAATAGAAACTTGAGATGGTTAGTATGAATTAAAATATTCAAGTAACTTATGATATTCCTTTATTATTCAGTAAGCATTTACGAACACCTAAGTAAATGCTAGGTACTGTACTAAATATGTGAAGATGACAGAAAATGAATTTTAGACCTAAAGACACAAAATGAATTTTATACTTAAAGACATTCCTTGTATACAACTTTAAATTGTCTAAAAATAATATATAAAATTTATAAATACAGGGAAATAGCCTGTGTATGCTTTCAATTACATTGAAGTATCTAGTTAACATTTTTACTTTCACATGCAGTAATATCCCTATACGAAGACGATAAGGTTTTGCATGATAAAATTTCTATAGTTCAATTATTCTAATGAATGAAAACATTCCCTACTTAAAATTATTGGAACTTATTGGAATTCCCTATTTAAAATTATTGGAAATTATTGGAATTCCCTATTTAAAATATATGCTAGAACATATAAATGATGGGTCAAAAGATCATATAAAACAATAGCCCCTTTAATTTTACACAGAAACACAATTAACATTTATTGGGTGATCATCACCTTCTTTTAAAACTAGCTAGTGGTAACAACTGCACAAGTTTATGTCCTACCATTGGGGCAATTTAGTCATATTCCTATATTCAAATCTTTGTCACCAATAGCAGTAACAAATTCAAGAGTGTGAAAAATAGTTGGCATACTTATGTCAGTCATAGAAGTCTTTCTACCTACCAGCAAAACCAATTTTGCTATAGTAAACCTATCAAGGTCATATTGACCAATGAAGTAAAAATCACTTTCATTCATTCATACATTCAACATTTTGTAAACAGACCAGAAATTAGCATTTTTAATAATGATGCAAGACAACATAAATGTCAGACTGACATAAAGAAACATACAAGGAAATGTAACGCTACCAACTCAATAAGAAACTTAAATGAGAAAACTAAGCAGAAATGGGTAGACCCAAACACAAAAAGGGGTTTTCTTTATATGCAAAATTATAAATCACTTTAAATTTCCTAAACATGAATATTATTCATATTTAAGACAGACGTTTTGCAAAATAACTTATCAGCTGATACACATCTCAGAACAGTTTAAACTCTTCATTCCCAAGTTATCCCCTAAATACAAGCAAATTTATGGGTTTGGCCTTTAAAATACAGTATGATTTTTTTATTGTCCTTTTCTCTATTGAAAAAACCAGACATATTTTGTTAAATACTTACACTTTAGACAGAACTGGCTTGAAAACAGAAATACAATCAACCTAAGCATCAAAGAAAGGTAGACAGATGGGTGGATGAATGGATGGATAGATAAGCAAATAAATAAATCACTGAGAACATAAATGGAAGCTAAGTTAAACAAGAGGAGAGTAAATTGATGTCTGCTCTTTAATTAATATCACAATATTATTCAAGGATAAATATTACGCAACAGTACTTCTCAACTGCCAGTTTTCCTTACATTACACTATCAACTTTCTAGAAAAATTCCTCAAAAAGTAGAACAGCAGTAATGTCAAAAATGTATCCCAAGATAAAACCAAGTAATGGGGCTAAAAAAGAAGCTCAAAATGAAAAAGGTTCACAATGTGCTATATATATTTCAACTTCTTCAACAACTTGGTCCTCATGCATAAAAAGGGCTTAGATATTCTGTTAGCAAAGATAATTTCAATACAGATAACCCAAAAGGTTCTCAAGCCATTTTTTTAAAAAGTTGACAAACTATTTGAAATTATCCAACATAACCTAATGAAAACTCTACTAATTAAACTTATTACTTAAAAGATTAGAAAGTAATATCACTATAACCCCTGGTTGAAAAAATAAAATTTTAATCTTACTTTCTTTTTATCAAAGTATATATGTTCATACTGTACAAGAAATATGTTTGCTACCACGGTGTGGTAAAAAAATAATTTAATCCCAAAGATATCCATGTCCTAATCCCGGGATCCTACAACTGTTACATTACATGGGAAAGGAGAATTAAAGTTTATATGGAGTCATGGTTCACAGGCGGCAAGATTATCCTGGATTATGTCAACTGGCCCAAAGTAATCAACAGGGCACTTAGAAGTGTAAGGGGTAAGCAGGAGAGTCAGAAGGAGATGACTAGGGAAAAATGGTCAGAGAGCTACAACTGGGTTGGCTTTTAAGATGGAGGAAGGGGGCCATGAGCCAAGGAATGTGGATAGCTTCCAAAAACTAGAAAAGGAAAGAAAATGGATCTCTCCTAGAATAAACAGTCTTGCCACACTTTGATTTTAGTCCAGCAAGATTCAGGTCTTTTCATCATAGTTTCATCTCTAGAACTACCAAATATTAAGCGTATAACATTTAAACCACCAAGATTACGTTAATTAGTTAAAACAATTATAGAAATTTAATGCACGTGGCAATTCCTCATACATAAGACCCAGAATAAGAATAACTGATTGTCTTTGAGACACAGCATTCCCTCAACTACTTTCAAGTTCTTATCATTATCCTTCCGAATCATGTGCCACAGGTGTATTCAGCCAGGACTTCTAATATACTTATAAGTTTTTAATTAAACATATTTGTAGCTTTAAAAAAAAAAAAATCACAAGCTAGCCTATTCAACATTTTCCATATAATTTCATTTTATATATTTATTTGTTTATTTACGGACAGGATCTCATTCTGTTGCCCAGGCAGAAGTGCAGTGGCATAATCTTAGCTCACTGCAGTCTCAACCTCAACCTCGCTGAGTTCAGGTGATCCTCCCACCTCAGCCGCCCGAATAGCTGGAACCACAGGCATTGCACCACTATGCCCGGCTAATTTCTGTATTTTTTGTAGGAACAGGGTTTCACCATGTTGCCCAGGCTGGTCTCAAACTCCTGCGCTCAAGTATCGTCCCATCTCAGTCTCCCAAAATGTTGGGTTTACAAGCATGAGCCACTGTGCCCAGCCTAATTTCATGTAACTTAAAATCTACTCTGCAGTAATCACAGTCTAACAGGAATATTACATTATGTTAATGCTAAACTGTTCCAAGTTTCGTTTAAGAAATATCAATGTAAGAAAATCTGGAAATAAATCTAAAATGGTAGATTCTAGGCTAAAAAAACTAAATTAGTAATATTCAAATTTTCAAATAAAGACTTAGATAAAAAACTCATCAAGGGTTCACATAGTTATGGTTCAACATACATTTTTCTTTTTTTGGTAAAATTAGATACGGTGAAATGTAAAGATAGTATCAATTCAGTAAGTTTTGACAAATATATATATTTATATATATATTTACTTGTGTAAATATATATACCTGTGTAACCAACAATCAGGATAGGAAACATTTCCATCACCTGAAGAAACTCTTTCCCATTCTTTCCAGTCAATCTCTACCATCCACAGATTATTTTTTAATATCCAGCTTAATACCTTACCATTTACTAATATATGTAAACTTCCGCTTTACATCACTTAAATTCTCAACTAAGAAAGCAATAAAGTCATTTATATATACATTTTTTTTTCCTTTTTTAGAGATGGGGGGGGTCTCACCTATGTTGCCCAGGCTGGACTCCAAGTCCTGGGCTCTAGCAATCCTCTCACCTCAGCCTTTTACACAAACAAAATAAAAGTAGTTACTGATGGAACTCCCAATTTCTAGAACCACTAACATCAGCAATACTTAAGGAAGATTATACACTTTTGTACGAAAATAACCAGCCAAAACCTTCAAAACTACTTCTATTTCGTGTTAGAAACACCTATTAGCAAAACATACCTATTTTGCAATGTCGAGTCAACATTAATACATGCCGCATTAACTATATCACTGACTACAGTGATGAAAACCCGAGTTTACAAAAACACTCAGAAACTATTAAAATAGGTAGGTAAAAAACATTAGGTAGATACCTGTACAGATATTACAGTGAATTTGGAATTGTAAGCTTGCATGCATACAAGGGGAAAAAAATATTCCTAAATTTGAAATTTTCAGTGAAAAAGTAAGTGGCTCAGGGCACTACAAATAAATTTCATAGATAACGTATTCATAAATCAACCTTGGGAAGTCTAGTCTATGTCTTGTCTCTACTACGCCCCTTACCTTCAAGCTGCCCCTCCGTGAGAATGCACTTGGGAACACAACAGAGCATATTACAGCTCAAAATCACGCACATACCTACACTACTGAAAGAAAACACTGGCAGTGTCACACATAAGAAAGCAAAAGAAAAAAAAAGACAATCAATTCTGCATGGCATTTAACATTTTAATTGACATTTTTCGTCTTATTTAAAACCATGTAAAACCCAGAAACAGCTTGACTCCAAAGCACTGCATCTTTCTAACAAAAAAAGTACACTGGGGACAGAAAGAAAGAGATTACCCTCCATACCAAAATTTTTCACTTTTATAAACCTTTCCGGTTAGAAAGCCAAGCATCTATTAAGGTGAGGATGAACCCGGGCACCGCCACCACCACGGCCTCTGCCTCTAAAACACAAAGGAATCCCCGGACTGTGTGGGAAGGTCTCTGTCCTTTCCTCCCTCCCCTTCAGCAAACTTACAGGACAAGTTTTAAGTCTCGAGCTACAACACTATGAACACTTTTCCAAGAAAAGAGATGCCAGGGACGCTGGCCACCTATCGCTATGAGTGGTCCGCCCCCTACCCCCACCTGCCCGCGCGGCGCCGGACTCGCAGCTCCGCCTTTTGGGGAGGTCTCTGCGGCCGCCCAGGCGCCACAGCGGGGAGCTGCGGTCGACCCCTCCGGGATTGGGGGCAGGGCGGCCTCCGCGGCTATCCTGGGAGTACCGCTCCGACACCGCCTCCCCTGGGGAAGCCGCTCGCAGAGAGGCAGGGACCCAGGCAAGGGATGCGGGCAAACAAGCCAAGGGCTCGGCAGAGGGGCGTGACCGCCAGTTGGCCGGGCTGAGCGAGGTGCCAGAGGGAAGCCCGCAAGGTACGTCTGCGAGAGCCGGGTGCGGACGCGGCAGGGGGGAAGGGGGGCGCTCGCTCTTACCGCCAGGTCCGGATTGCGGCTGTCCCTGTGTGACACGGCTCGGATGACCCCCGCTCGCCAGCTTCGCCAGCCGCGTCCGCTCTCCCAGCGCTCCGGACGCGCCTCGTCGCTGACCGCCACACACAGGAACCGCTTCCCCACCAGCTCCGGCCGCGTCTCCACCGCCATAGCCGTCGCTGCCGGAGCGACCGCTGCCTCCTCCAGTGCGAGGGAACCGGTGAAACCTCGCTCCTACCGGCCGCTCATGCTGAGGAGAGCGAACCGGGGCACGGCAGCGGCCCCGAACGAGCGCAGACTCGGGGCGCACTGGCCGCTCTGCCCCGGACACAGCGACCTCGGTCCCTCCCCCAAACACTCCTCTGGAATCCCAGATTCGCAGCGTTGGGCTGCAGCGCCACACAAGAAAACTGAGAGAAAACCCAACACGGCCGTCGAACACCCAGAGGCAGCCCAGCCGCCGCCACCGCACCGCGGCCAGTACTGCTCCGTCTCCCTCCACGGGCAGCGGCGACGCGCAGCGCGTCTCCTTCCGCCGGCGCGGGCGGGGCAGGAGCCGCGGGAGGGTCGGCGGAACCACCGCAGACGGAAAGTAGTGCCCAGCCTTGCGGAGGCGGCGGCCGCCACGGGGTCCTCCGAGATCCAGAGGTGGCGGCGGCGGCAGACCAAGAAATGAAGCCGGCCGCGGGGAAGTAGGCAACAGCTATTCAAAGCTTTTGGGGGTCTACCTGTGTATTCGTTGCTCCCTCAGAAGTGGAGGTGAGGGGAAAGTGAAGTGTAGTGGTTCCACTTTGATCACAAAATAAACTCCAGGGTTGACGCCTCACCCCCGGCGCGATGTTCAGAGCACACGGCGCCCGCCGCCTGAGTTAGCCTGAATTAGCAGTACCGCAGTACCAGCAGCAGAGCAGGACAACACTTCTACTGAAAACTAAGCCCCAAAGTCACAGCAGAACCAACCGTTCATGACTTCAAGGGAAAACGAAGGGGAAAATATCATCCTTGTCTTTTGTAGCGATACTAATTACATGTTTAAGCTATTCAGAGATTTAAATTCGTCACTGCTTTATTATAAGAACAGTAAATGCTCCGTGGCGGGCCCTTGTCAACGTCCTGAAATTTCACAAACCTTGTCTGCGACAGTCTTAGTGCTTTTAGTACTAGTACATAGCTCAAACACACAGGTAGGTCGGATAATAACAGCAGAGAAAATCCCCAGATTCAGTTATTAGAAAATATCACGGAAAGAAAAGGATTTTAACCAATCACAATTCAAGAAAATAAATTATATTTATTTCCCATCCAATTACAATAGGACTCCCTAACCTACACACAGATCTCTTGGAACACTCTTCTTTGATCAACTTCTTTAATTGTTATAAATCAAACCTCCCTACAGATGTCAGCGAGCAGTTCGATTTCAGGCACACTTTATACTGCTTTTTTATAGGTAGTTTTAAAAATCCCAGTTGTGGTTTTTCAGTGGCATTAGTGATTACAGTCCGCTTAAAAATTCTTCTAGTCCAATAAAATATTCTAAATTTCAGTCTCTTAGAGATTTTCCTGAACCTCTATTTAAAAATATTTAGTAATCTGAATGTTTAAATAACTATAAGGCTTTTATTTGTTTTCTCTAGAACACTCAAGCTGGGCAATTTGAAATGGAGAAACATGACCACTGCTAATAGGTTAGAAACCAAAATTATAAGGAAGATGGATTTTAATAATCATGGTCGAATTTTGCTAATCTAAAGACCAAACACAGAACTGTAATAAATAGGCTGGGCGCGGTGCCTAACGCCTGTAATCCCTGCACTTTGGGAGGCGGATCACCTGACGTCAGGAGTTCGAGACCAGCCTGGCCAACATGATGAAACCCCCTCTCTACTAAAACTACAAAAAATTAGCTGGAGGTGGTGGCGCGCGCCTGTAATCCCAGCTACTCAGGAGGCAGCACTCAGAGAATCGCTTGAACCTGGGAGCTGGAGATTGCAGTGAGCCGAGATCACACCACTGCACTCCAACCCGGGCAACAAGAGCAAAAACTCAGTCCCCCGAAAACAACAACAACAAAAAACTCTAATAAATTAAAAAGGCAAAACATATCCAAAAATGCACATTGGCAAGTTGAGAAAAAAACTTAATTTTGCTTGGGCAATTTTATTTCCAAGTCCACTTTTTCAGTGTACACTGTATAATGAAGAATTACAGATGAAGATTTCTAAAATCAATGTAGATTAAGGAGCCAGTAAAGTGGCTTGGTGACAATAATCCAACATATGTAAGGATAAAAGAGAGCCGGGCGCGGTGGCTCACGCCTGTAATCCCAGCACTTTGGGAGGCTGAGACGGGCGGATCACGAGGTCAGGAGATCCAGACCATCCTGGCTAACACGGTAAAACCCCGTCTCTACTAAAAATACAAAAATATTAGCCGGGCGCAGTGGCGGGCGCCTTAGTCCCAGCTACACGGGAGGCTGAGGCAGGAGAATGGCATGAACCCGGGAGGCGGAGCTTGCAGTGAGTGGAGATCGGGCCACTGCACTCCAGCCTGGGTGACACAGCAAGACTCCGCCTCAAAAAAAAAAAAAAAAAAAAAAAAAAGAGTAGGGAGATCAACATCCAGATACCAACTCATCAATGATCTGCTTTGTGACCATGGGCATGATGCAATTGTGAAAATGCAAAAATGCCTGAATCCTAATTTTCAGTGATATCCTAGGAGCGAACGAAAAATAGATAAAGTCATTTGAGAAAAACATGCAAATTCATCAGTTATTACATAAATCCCACTCACCAAATTACATTCTTAAGAGTATAGGTTGCTGGTTGCCTTACATAAATAAAAACTGCCAGCTGTTTTCAATTTTGTAGGCAAACTGCTCTACATGGGCCCTTAGGAACTCCCACTACATGTTGAATTCCACCCTTTTCAGTCTTCTGAAAAGCACGTAATCCAACAAACCAATCAAAATATTTCATGTATAGAAACAAAGTTTTTCAGGAGGGCATATATCCCTGTAATATTTTTAATCAAATATCTTAATATTCTTAGAACTATAGGCCAAATTCTGTTCTACTAATCCCTTGACTACAGTCAATGCCTAGAGTTTACACTAATTCGTGGATATTTTGCTGTTGGAAAAACTTAAAAGTACATTTTTTAAAATGTAGAATAAAAAGTCATTAAAGATTTTTTGCTTGTTTGCTGGCATTTTTTGCTTCGTTTTGTATCAAGGGGTATTTGTATTATTTTATTTTTGCCAGCAAATCATAACTTTGTAAATAACAATGAATTTAAAAATTTTTTCAAGTTGGTTTTGAAACTTCAGAGTATTTGTTTCTTAATGTTTCCTTACATTCTTTACTTCCATAAAGATACTCGGAAACAGAAGAGTGATGGTATTTGTTTTCATTATACAGGCAGAAAGAATGACAGTGAAGTACTTAAAATAAGTTTACTTATAGAAGCTGAAAATTAGAAATATAAATTAGATTTTCTAGTCTTTCCATCGCCACATGTAAATATGTCCATTAAATATGCCTACACACACATCAATTCAAGCAAACCTCATACATCAAATATCTTAATCTACACCAAAGATTGGGAGATTATTTGATTTTTTCCCTTTTTAGAAGTTCACAAAAATTTATTCATAAAAACAACTTGGGCTGGGTGGTGGCATGTGCCTGTTGTCCCAGCTTCTCTGGAGGCTGAAACTGGAGGATCTCTTGAGTCCAGGACTTCTAGTTCAGGCAGGGCAACATCACAAGACCCTGTCTCTAAAAAAAATCTTTAAAATACAAAGAAACCCCACAAACTATTTCGTTTGTTTTTTAAAAAACTGACTTATAAAGGAAGAAAATGTATTCACTGCATAAGAACCATAATTATCTACTTAATTATCAGTGATTAACAGTTCATGAAGTTTAGTTTGAATAAGCAAAAGCCTAGTAGTTACAGATTTTTCACTTTTTGACTTGGTATGTAATTGTGGAAAGGGTCAGTCTTCTGTTGTCATACATACTAGTATTTTATGCCACTATACATGTCTACTTTATCACAGATATTATCTAATATAGACAAAAAGTTTAACACATCTTTTGTAATAATATTAGCCACCACTTGTAGAACACCTACTATGTGTCAGACAGTATACTAAGTACTTTACATACGTAATCTCACTTTAAGGATGAGGAAAATGAAGTTTAGAGAAGTTCAGTAACTTGCCTAAGAATACACATGAAGAAACTGGTTTTCGAAACCAGATCTGTGATAACAAAGGCTCCCTGCTATTAACTATTACACTAAAAAGTCACTTAAAAGAAACATGAAGGTCAGTTATCAAGTTGTTTCATCCTTATTTACAGTTTACTCATAATTGATGTGTTCAGTATTTATTTAGCACTTACTATGTGGGTCACATCCTGCAAGGTTCTGGAGATAGGACCTCTATTCTTGAGAAGCTCACAGTCTATCTGGAAAGATAGACAACAGAAATGCTTTGGTTTATTTAATTAAGGAACTATCAATAGAATTTCATCCAAATTTAATGCATTTTAATAAATATTTTTCAAATCTATTATAACTTAAGGCTTTTATTGTCAAATGTAAATAATGGACTGCATTTATGAAGTCTTAGATTATATATATAGATATGGCTAAGGATTATGCAAGCCACTATTAAAATGAAGGAAACCAAGAGTTTCAACTGAATTATGCAAGTGGAAGACCAAGAATAAATGGAATATAAATTTATGTTCTTTTTTTAATTAAACCTCAAATAATTTGTATTTAGGGTTTGTATACCCTAAGCATTTATTTAAAATAAATTCCTCAATCACATTTATGATAATGAAAAATTAACTCAAATATCAAAATATCACTTCCTCAAGGAAACCATCCCTGATTCTCAGACTATGTAGTATTCCCCAATAAGAGATCTTCAAAACATGCCTTATTTGTCTTACTACTACAACTGTATTTACACCATTTATTGTGTAATTGATCATTTATATTTTTCCCTTTATTGGCTATATAAGCTCCATAAGGCATCTTTGTCTTGTTCACAACTATACTCCCAGCAGCTCCTAGGCCTTGCTAAGAGATGATAATACATTTTACAGCATGAATGAATGAATATAGCAAAATGTACCTTTTTCTAAATCTAACCCAACTAAGAGGAACTTAGAATCTCAGACACAAATGAGAGTTCCTGTTCTTCCTACAGGGGTATTCATCATCTTCAAAATAATGTCTTAAATACATTATCTCATTTAACCATGGAGGTACAATGTTAAGCCTTTGAAAACATGCTTCAACAGAAAAGCAAGGTTTTTCCTGGGAAAATTTCTAAAGAACAGATACAGAAGGAAGAGTTACAATTCTCAAGAAAAACATTCATTTCATTACCAAACTACCAATTTAATACAAACCCAAAAATGATCCTATGAGTGTATATCCAAAACACTAGTCTATTCTTAGTCTTCTAAAAAGAACAGTCTCAAATAACATCCTTGATGAAGCCAATATACAAACATAACTTTCTGACTATCTTCTTGATGCCATGGAAGGAGGGAAAGAGAAGAAAAAAAGAAGATAAAAAAGAAATGAAGGAGGAAGTGAAGCAATCTCTATTGGGCCTTCTAATTGTATATTCTACACATCTGTTATCCAGTTTCCAGTTTAAATTCTGGCTGCACAGGAACATACCACTTCTTTTCAACATTCTCTTCTCTATTAAAAACAAGGTTAATTTTTAATGATAAAAAATTAAAAATTTAGAAAGAATACACAAAGCATTAGAAAATTCCTAATCTGCTCAGTGAGGAACTACAAGAAATAAAGAAATGGAAAGTTGCCATTGAGCACACAGTAAGTCTTCCCGGGGTGTCCCACAGCACTTTTTCTCTGTTCATCATCCCTCTCATAAATGCTCCAACTATTAACTACCATTAAAATATGCAAGTTTGCACTTTGCAAACAGGTTAGGTTCCAAAAGGGTCGTGTTCCTATTAATCTTACAAGCTTTCACTATTGTTACAAGTTAATAGCAGCAGAGTAAAAGTCTTCTGTTTATATCCATGCAAGTTCATTAAGTAAAGGAGGTTCTAAACTTCTATTAAAACGATAAATGAAGGAAAGCCAATGTAAAATCTAAACTAAAAAGTAATACGAACTCAAAATCTCAGCATGCTAACCATATACTCCATCTATGTTCTTCCTCACCAATGAAGCTAGGTATTATATAGTGAACTTTATGATCAAGAACACACATAATTCAGCAAGGAACAAAGTATACTTTCCTGTCACATGGTAGGTTCAAACCCCCAAAATGTTAAAGGACTGACAAAAGTAATCTTGCTTAGCAAAACAAATATTGTTAGAAAGACTTCAGTATATGCTATTTCTCAAAGGTCTCAAAGAAGATACACATATGATTAATATTAATATTACTACATACTAATTACTAATATTAATACATACTAATATAATACAAACCAAAGTACCAAATAACCATTTTTAAACATCACTGTAAAACTGCTTCTTTCCTCTGCTTTCCAAGTTTGGTCATAAAACCATTATATTAAAACAAATAGGTCAGGCATAGTAGCTCTAGCCTGTAATCCCAACACAGTGGGAGGCTGGGCGGGGTGAATCACCTGAGGTCAGAAATCAGCCTGACCGATATAGTAAAACGCCTTCTCCACTAAAAATACAAAAATTAGCTGGGCATGGTGGTCCATGGCTGTAGTGCCAACTACTCGGGAGGCTGAGGGAGGGGAATCACTTGAACCCGTGAAGCAAGAGACTCCAGTGGGCTGAGATCACGCCACTGAACTGAAGTCTGGGCAACAGAGTGAGACTCGGTCTCAAAAAAAACAAAAACAAAAACAAAAACAAACAAATAGTCTATCAAAACTAACTTGAAATGAAAGAATTTTTGCAGTGTTCTGCATTAGAAATAAACTTTTGAATTGACACTTTTTAACCTTATATACCTTCTTCATCTATAACATAAAAATCCTACCTCAACTATTATATATTATTATATATAATAATAATTTCAACTATTCTAGCTACAAAAATTATCTTAAAAGCAATTGCTTCATTTGCTTTTATATCTAAATTTGCATGGATGCTTCTTTCCCCCACTTGCAATTTCTTTTCATTTTATTTATTTATTTTTTTGAGACAGGGTCTCCCTGTTGCCCAGGTTGGAGTGCAATGGCAAAATCTCAGCTACTGCAACCTCCGCCTCCGGAGTTCAAGCAATTCCCATGCCTCAGCCTCCTGAGTAGCTGGGATTAAAGGCATGTGCCACCATGCCTGGCTAATTTTTGTATTTTTAGTAGAGACGGGGTTTCACCATGTTGGCCAGGGCTGGTCTCTAGCTCCTGACCTCAAGTGATCCGCCTGCCTCGGCCTCCCAAAGTGCTGCAATTACAGGCATGAGCCATCGCGCCCCACCCTGGAATTTCTTTTTATATTAACAAGTTTTAAAATTTCATATATAGCCAAATATGCTAATATATTTATGTTGCAGCCTTAAGGCATGCTTTAAAAATATGTAGGTATTCTTTGGTATTTTAGGAATTTTATAATACAATTTTTATTTTATTTCTTTCTTTATTTTTGAGGTGGAGTCTTGCTCTGTGGCCAGGCTGGAGTGCAGTGGCGTGATCTCGGATCACTGCAACCTCCACCTCTCAGGTTCAAGCAATTCTCCTGCCTCGGCCTCCCGAGTAGCTGGGACTACAGGCATGCACCACCATGCTCAGCTAATTTTTGTAATTTTAGTAGAGACGGGGTCTCGCCATGTTGGCCAGGATGGTCTCTATCTCTTGACCTCATGATCTGTCCTCCCCGGACTCCCAAAGTGCTGAGATTACAGGCGTGAGCCACTGCCCCCAGCCTAATTCAAATTTTTATAATAAAATTTTTAAATCTGTTAATGTATCCCTTAATTACAAAAGAAATAAAAAATAGAGATATAATACTTTCTATAAAACTAATAAAAATGAAAAAGAAAAAACATTAAGTAGGACAAGAATATGGTAAAACAAATACTCTGTTGTAAAAGTAATACACATTTGGTTAAAAAAACTTCTTTTTTTTGGAGACACGGTCTCACTCTGTCATCCAGGCTGGAGTGCAGTGGCACAATCTTGGCTCACTGTAACCTCTGCCTCCAAAGTTCAAGCAGTTCTCCTGCCTCAGCCTCCCGAGTAGCTGGGATTACAGGCACACACCACTACGCCTGGCTAAATTTTTGTATTTTTTTCAGACAGGGTCTCACCATGATGGCCAGGCTGGTCTCAAACACCTGACCTCAAGTGATCTTCCCACCTTGGCCTCCCAAAGTGCTGGGATTTCAGGCGTGAGCCACTGCGCCTGGTCTGGTAAAAAAAACTTCTGGGAATTACAGTTCACTTATTGCATCGAAACTGGACTTGGCTTTACATTCTTAATGTACTTTTACTTTTCCTCAAGATACAAACTTACTGTTGTGAAGCTGAATTTTCTTTCACTACTTAAATCATTTATGTATATCTGGTAAATTATGACTAAATTTTTGTTAAATTGCATAAAGTAAACTGAAATACACACTCAGGGCCCGGTGCAGTGGCTCACACCTGTAATTCCAGCACTTTGGGAGGCCAAGGCGGACGGATCACCCAAGGTCAGGAGTTTGAGACCAGCCTGGCCAACATGGTGAAACCTCGTCTCTACTAAAAATACAAAAATTAGCTGGGCATGGTGATGGGCGTCTGTAATCCCAGCTACTCAGGAGGCTGAGACAGGAGAATCCCTAGATCCCAGGAGGTGGAGGTTGCAGTGAGCCAAGATTGCGCCATTGCATTCCAGCTCGGGTGACAAGTGTGAAACTCTTGTCTCCAAAAAGAAAGGAAGAAATACACACTTGGTACACTAAAAAACAAAAACAAAAACAAACAAAACTGGGAAGCAATCTGACCATCTTTACTGATAACAGCCTTAAACAAATCATACCATCTGACTCTAATTTGACTCCTTGGAAATCACCCTCAGTGAACAGGCTAAGGATATCAAAATATGGGAAAAGTACGTTAGATGCTTTGGTCAGCTGATTGCTGAGAGTCTCTCCTCAATTGCTAAAATGAGTGGGAGTGGAAGAGTGCTTATAAAGCAGACAGCCGTGAAGAAGAGTGTTTTAGGATGAGAGAGACATATACTTGAATCCTGAAGAAAATTTACCAAAGAACGGGGATGAAATAGAAATAAAAACAACTTTTTTTTTTTTTTTGAGACAGGGTCTCACTCTTGTCACCCATGCTGGAGTGCACTGGTACAATCATGGCTCACTGCAGCCTTGACCTACTTCCCGGGCTCAAGCGTTCCTCCCTGCCTCAGCCTCCCAGGTAGCTGGGACTACAGGCGTGTACCACCACGTCCAGCTCATTATATATTTTATTTTTTTGTAGAGACGAGGATCTCACTATTTTGCTAGGCTTGTCTCGAATTCTGGCTTTAAGCAATCCTCTCACCTTAGCCTCCCAAAGTGCTGGGATTACAGGCATGAGCCACCATGCTCAGCCCAAAACAACTTGTTAAACAGAGCAACTAAAATCAAAGACTGAAAGTAATGGGGTCAAAAGTTCCAAATTATGTAGGACAGTCAGCCTACTCTCAAATTATTTTTAAAAATAAGAGAAATAATGTAATAAGGAAAATGTGACAAATTGTTAAATGAACAAATTACAGCAAATCTAATGAATGCTGACAAAAGTTGGAATAGTGCTTACCCATGGGGGTGGGTAGTATTGACTGTGAAGTGGCATGAAGGTGCTAGAAATGCCCTATATCTTCATCATATAGTGATGGTTAAACCAGTATAAAATGTAAAGATAAATCATAAAAATTTGCAGATGTTCATGATTCTAAACATAATTATCCTTTCCTTTACAGTTATAATAAATAATTACATCATTATTACTTGCAACATATGTAGAGTCATTATTTCTCCTTCAAATGTTCAGTTCCATTAGGACTGCATTTATGAACCCTGGACAGCTAAGGATAGTCCCCATTTTACAATTTTGTTTAATGCATTTAAAAAAATAATCCATCTGAAAACATACTCCCTAGAGGGAACAGAAGTAGCCTTCAATTTGGTCTGCATTATCACCACTGAAAACTATGTTTTACTTAGTAAGGAAGATCTAATTCCATGAAAATAGTTAGCTCTACCTTAAAAAGTTCAGGTACTTGTCAAAAATGGCTTCCAAAGATACTCCTTTTAATACAGGATGTGAAAACCCTTCCTAACAAATTCCTGCAAAATTAGATGATACTGTTATGTACTTCTGATGGATAGACAGGAAAGTAACCTGAGACCAAAACAACAGAGGTCTCCTACTACTGGGGAGAAGCAGGATTATCAAGAATAGAGGAAAACAGAGTCTGCCTAAGACAAATACTGGTCTAGGACAAAAGAGAAAGCTCAATTCCCACTACCACAAAGCTAACCAGCATCCAAAGCCCCATGCCCACCACCACAACACAAAGTAGCTCCGAGTAATACGTAAGTAAGAGCATTCTACTACTAGAGAAGTAGCAAAGGACAGAGAGAGACCCTCTCTGAAGTTCAGGTGCGCAGATAAGGCTAACAGATAAACATGGAGTAAAAACATTGGTCAAAACTTTCCAGCAAATCAATCCCCATCTTAAGTACTAGGTGTTAATAGAAAGATTTAAAGTTGATAATGGGCTGGTTGGTAGCAGTGGCTCACCCCTGTAATCCCAGCACTTTGGGAAGCTGAAGTGGGTAGATCATTTAAAGTCAGGAATTTGAGACTAGCCTAGCCAACATGAAACCCTGTATCTACTAAAAATACAAAAAATTGGGCCGGGCGCGGTGGCTCAAGCCTGTAATCCCAGTACTTTGGGAGGCCGAGGCGGGTGGATCACAAGGTCAGGAGATCGAGACTATCCTGGCTAACATGGTGAAACCCCGTCTCTACTAAAAATACAAAAAAACCTAGCCGGGCGCGGTAGCGGGCGCCTGTAGTCCCAGCTACTCGGGAGGCTGAGGCGGGAGAATGGCGTGAACCCGGGGGGCGGAGCTTGCAGTGAGCCGAGATCGCGCCACTGCACTCCAGCCTGGGAGACACAGTGAGACTCCGTCTCAAAAAAAAAAAAAAAAAAAAAACAAAAAATTAGCGGGGCATGGTGGCAGGCGCCTGTAATCCCAGCTACTCAAGAGGCTGAGGCAGAAGAATTCCTTGAGCCTGGGAGGAAGAGGTTACAGTGAGCCGAGATTGCACCATTGCACTCCAGCCTGGGTGAGAGAATGAGATTTTGTGTGTGTGTGTGTGTGTGTGTGTGTGTGTGTGTGTGTATGTGTGTATATATATATGAAGTTGATAATGCACTGAAGGTAATCAGAGCAATAAAAGGCAAATTCTTATCAACTCCAGGCAAGACTAACTCAACCCTCCATGCTAACACCTTAGCAGAACAAGAGTCACGACAAATTCTCAGCATAAATACGATTTACCATAAATGATGGCTGGCATTCAATCAAAAATTATAGGCTGGACAGAGTAGCTCATACCTGTAACCTCGACACTTTGGGAGACAAGAGGATCGACTGAGGCCAAGAGTTCAAGACCAGCCTGGGCAACATAGTGAGACCCTGTCTCCACAAAAAATTTTTAAATATTAGCCAGGCCTGGTGGCGTGCACATGCAGCCCCAGCTACTTGGGAGGGAGGCTGAGGCAAGAGGATTCCTTGTGTCCAGAAGATCAAGGCTGCAGTGAGTCATGATCACACCACTGCACTCCAGCCTAGATGACAGAGCAAAACCCTGTTTCTAAAATAAGTAGACAAATAACATTTTTAAATTAAATTAAAAACATTTTTTAAAAGACCAGGCATGGTGGCTCACACCTGTAATCCCAGCACTTTGGGAGGCCGAGGCAAGAGGATCACTTGAGGCCAGCAGATCAAAGCTGCAGAAAGAAATCTCTAGACAAGGAAGAGGGGAAAATATGCCAACTACCAATAAAAGGAATGAGAGGGGTGACATCACTACAGATTCCACAAATATTAGAAGGATAAAAGAGAAAGTATATTGGCCGGGCGCGGTGGCTCAAGCCTGTAATCCCAGCACTTTGGGAGGCCGAGACGGGCGGATCACGAGGTCAGGAGATCGAGACCATCCTGGCTAACACGGTGAAACCCCGTCTCTATTAAGAAATACAAAAAAAAACTAGCCGGGCGAGGTGGCGGGCGCCTGCAGTCCCAGCTACTCGGGAGGCTGAGGCCGGAGAATGGCGTGAACCCGGGAGGCGGAGCTTGCAGTGAGCTGAGATCCGGCCACTGCACTCCAGCCTGGGCGACAGAGCGAGACTCCGTCTCAAAAAAAAAAAAAAAAAAAAAAAAAGAGAAAGTATAAAAAACTTTATACAAAAAATTCATCAATTTACATGAAACAGAAATTGCTAAGAGACACAAACTGTAGACCTCTCTCAAAAAAGACATAGACTGAAGATCTAAACAAGTGGAGAGATATACCATGTCCATGCATCAGTATTAATAATATTCCAGTAAGACTCAGTATTAATAAGATTCTAATTCTCTCCAAATTGATCTGCAAATTTACAGCAATCCCAATCAAAATGACGGTATTCATTTTTTTTGGTTGACACCAACAAGTTGATTCTAAACCCAAATAAGTTATGAAGAAACTGGAACAGCCAAAACAATTTCAGAATGAAAAAATTGGAAGACTCATACTATCGTATATTAAGTCTTACTTATATAGCTGCAGTAATCAACTCATCATAATGTTGGCAAAAAGATAGATACATAGATGAACAGAACAAAATAAGAGAGTCCAGAAATAGACCCATACTTATACGGTCAATTGATTTTTCAATAAAGGTACAAATGCAATTCAAACAGAGAAAGGATGGTCTCTTCAACAAACAGTGCTGGAACAATCTGTCATCCATATGGTGCTGGAACAATTTATCATCCATATGTCAAAAAAAAAAAATGAACCTCGACCTATACTTTGCAGCATATACTGAAATTAACTCAAAAACATTGATCTCAACATAAAATATAAAGCTAAAAAACTTTCAGAAAACAGGAGGAAAAATTTTGTGACACTGGGATAGGCAAAAATTTCTCACCTACAACACCAAAAGCATGATTCATAAAACTAAAAATTAAACATAATTAAAATTAAAAACTGTTCTCCAAAGGTCACAGAGGTAAAATATTGTCAAAATGCATATCTGATAGAGGATTGATAACTAGAATATTTAAAGAACTTTCAAAACTTAATTAAAAAAAAAACAAATTTTTAAAAATTGGGCAAAATATTTCAACAAACACATCACCAAATAAGATATGCAAGTGGCAAATATGCACAAGAAAAGACACTCAACATCATTAATTATCAGGGAAACGCAAATTAAAATCACAATGAGACACCAAGTGTAAAGGAAGATAAGGAACAATCAGAACTCTCATACAGTGCTGACTGGAAGTGACTGCCACTTTGCAAAAGAGTTTCTAATAAAGTTAAACATATACTTTTCATATGACCCAGTAAAGGAAGATGAGGAACAATCAGAACTCTCATACAATGCTGACTGGAAGTGACTGTCACTTTGCAAAAAGAGTTTCTAACAAAGTTAAACATATATTTTTCATATGACCCAGCAATCCCACTTTTAGGTATTTACCCAAGTGAAATAAAAACCTATGTTCATACAAAAACCTACCTCTACACCCAAATGTACACAGCCTGTTTATTTGTAATTGCCAAACACTGTAAACAACCAAAAATGTCCCTCATCTGAGAAACAGGCAAACTATGGAGTGCTACTCAACAATAAATTAAATATTATACATGCAACAATATGGATGAAGCTCTGCATTTGGGGAATCCCCAAAACCACCTTCAGAACTCACCAGAAAGACTCATAAAACTCAAAAGAAACATTATATTCTTGCTTACTGTTAATTACACTAAAATGATAACATTAAAATCAGCAAAGGGAAGAAGGGCATAGAAGGCTGCAAGCACAAGCTTCCAGTTGTCCTCTCCCAGTGTAGTCAAGCAGGCAGGGCTTATTTCTCCCAGCAACAACATGTGACAACATGCAGGAAGTACTTGGCAACCAGGAAGCTCACCTGAGGCTTAGCATTTAGGGTTTTTACTGGGCTATCTGCATGGCTGACTTTAGTCTCCAGACCCTCCAGAGGTCAAGCTGGTAACCACATGGTACATTCCTACAGTCCTAGCCAGTTGTGAAGCTGAGGCTGGAGGATCACTTGAGCCCAAGTGTTCAAGGTTACAGTGAGCTATGGATCCTGCCACAGCACTCCGACCTCCAACAGAATGAGACCCTGTCTCAAAAACAAACGAACAAAAACCACTAATAAAGAAAACTTTTTGGTCTTAATATCAGCATGAGTTGCTCTATTCCCTAGCAGGTGCTTTGTTTTTATCATATGGACACTGAATTATACCACTGACCCAGTTTTCTTTCTACGTAGGCTGTTAGGACATTTTATGCTATACACTTTTTATGTATTACTTAATTTTTTCAGCTTTTTGTTCCAAAAATTTTCAAACATTAATGAGAGAGAGAAGTAAGAATGAATACCCACATACCCTTCATGCAACAATACCGACAAATTGCCAAACTTATTTATTCTCTCCTCTTTTTTTTTGGCTGGAATGTTTTAAAGCAAATCCCAGATGCCATATTATCTCACCCAGAAATAGTAAAGAAAGTATCATTATCCGTTAAAGACTTTTCTTTAAAGTAACCCTACAATACCATTATCACATTTTACAAAATAAGCAATAATTCTTCAGTATCATCTAACAAGTAGTCTGTACTCAAATTTCCTCAACTACCTCAAAAATGAAAATTTTGCCATTACTTTGTGTAAACCAGAAACAAGAACCGCACATTGCATCTGGTCGATAAGTCTCTTTAAATCTCATTTAATCTCATTTAAGTTATTTGTCCTGGAGAATTTCTCATATCCTAAATTCAGCTAACTGTTCCCTCATTGTGTTAACTTACTATTCTATTCCCCATATTTCCTGTAAAGTGGTAGTAAGATCTAGATCTAGAGACATGATTCAGTTTCAGTTTTTTAGCAAAAATAGTCCATAACAGTCCATAGGTGATACATGTACTTTCCTAATCCATTACATTAGGATACACATGATGCCTTGTTGTCCCACTGAGAGTGACACAGAAATAGCAGAACTTCTTAAATTTAACTAATGACATATGAGACCCAGATTTCTACTTTGAAAGATTCAGACAATAATGATCCCAGTAACCAAAAAGGAGGAAGAGATTTTTGGGAAGACTAAATACTATCAGCGGATTTCTTTGGGTGATAGATTTGCCAAATAGGTATTTTTTAATTTGTTCCAGATTTCTGGATTTTCTAAATATGGTACTCTGGAATATCATTACCAAAAAGAATGAATATCATTACTTTGACAATTTTTTAAAATCTTTAAAAAATTATAGTATATAGTTGTAGTCCAGAGTTTGTCAAATGAGACAACAATGTTCTGTGGCCAATATAAAACGTTTTGATCCTGTTGGAAAGGGTCCCATTTTGCCAAGATGCAAATGACCTACAAAGCCCATGTTTTGCAACCCTATGCAGGTCTCCTAAGTACATTCGATGGGAGCAGTAATGAATCCTCCAGAAACAGCCTAAACTATAGTTTGCTTGATTTTTTTTTTTTCTTGGAGAGTCTCATTTTGTTACTCAGGCTTGAATGCAGTGGTGCAATCATAGCTCACTGTACTTCGAACTCCTTGGCTCAGGTGATCCTCCCACACTGGTCACGCTAAAGCACTGGGATCACAAGAATGACACACCACACCTGGCCTAAACTATAGTTTTATAAAGCCAACACAACTCCAGGGACTGGCAAACTAGAATATTAGCAATGAAAGCTGTGAGCACAATGGTTACAGGATGAACGCATTTAAAGCTTCCTTCAGTGGATGTTATTGACAATTTAAAAGTACTACTGTAAAAAAAAAAAAAAGAAAAAAAAGAAAAAAAAACTATTATTCATCACAGCCAGTTTGAAAGGCTATAGATAGAGGCACCATTTCTGACAGAAAGCACTGTGGATTCAAATTTATTTTTGCTATGTTGGTGTTATATCACTCAGTTAAAAAAAAAAAACAACATGGAAATGGCAAATGAGAAAGCCCAGGACGCTGGCTATAGCTATAAAGGAAGAAAAAGTTCCTTTTTGTGACTACCAACAACAGTCCTTTCCTTACTTTCCTTCTAATTCACAGGATATTAATGTTCTGGAGAAGAAATGGTAAGCATTTTCATCACCTAGCATATAATTCATATTTAAGAGAAATTATGTTTAATATAACCACATGGTAGACTCATCAGAACTAAGGCTCATTATTTGTAAATTTTACAAATACCACTCATCTGTTCACATTATAAAATTAGGTTAATCATATCATAGACTGAATCCTCAAATGTTTTCAACTTCTACCTGTTAAGAAACTATAAACATTTTTCTTCAGGAACTAAATAGGATTTCCTTGTATTATAGGTACTGTTAATAAGTGATATAAAGTCCTCTTCTAGACTTTAGTTGATAAATAGCTGTAAAATGAAATAGTTTTTGAACTTGCTTCAGATAAAATTTTCAGATTTGAAAAATAATTGATACCTTATAGTTTTTTTAAAGTTCACTTGGAAATTACAGTGGTATTAACAGAATGTGACAATATGTCCAAACACATTTATTGCAAATACCGTATCTACTAGATACAATATTTATATCTTTAAAATAGTGGACACATTTCCTTTTATAAAACACTGATTTTTTTTTTTTTTTGCTTTTTTTTTCCTTTTAAAAATATGAGCAGTAATCACATTGACTGAACAAACAGCCTTTCTTAATTCTGTGGCTTTGAGACTTCACTTAGAAGCTTTATTTAACAAAAGACATTTCTGAATAAACCACAGTCAATTATACATTATCTAAATGTGGCTTATTAACTGTGTATTTTAAATGTCTTCTCCTGCCACCCAGAACATTTTTGGATCTCTTCCATAACCTCACTTAGTACACAGAAACAGTTCTTTCATAACTAAATTAATCTCCAGTTTATTCAGACCATTTTGAGGACTGAAAGAGGTAAAAATCAAGGGAGAAAACAGACCCCCAAAACAAGGTAGTAAAACACACAGGGAGGAGGAGACAAACAGGAGCTGGAGGAAGTGGAAGAGAGGAGGAGAAGAGGACCTAAGGCAGAGAAAGAACTGTAGGTTTCCCTTGGATTAAAGACTCTTCAAAGCTGCATGGAAAGGAGGGATATTCCAAGTTTTTGTTCTTTTACATCCTAATCTAGATGTATGACGAACTCATTGTACATTACATTCCAAAGCTATGAGTACATTTCAAAATTATATGCCTTTCATTTTATTTTTAGGTATACAGTAAGTCCCCACTTAATGTTCTGGATAGATTCTTGGAAACCACCACTAAATGAAAGGAGCACAGCAGGTTCTCCAAAGTTGTTTCAATCAACCTCATTTCCTTATGACATTGATGAGGAAAAAAAAAATTGGTTTCATTATACATTGTTTCACTTTAAGTAGTATGTTTCCAAGAACCTATCAAAGACATTAAGGACTTAACTATTCGCTGATGTGTTCTACAGACAAGTAAATAATCAGAAAGTACTTAAACATTCTTGGTTAAATGTCAGTATAATACTTTAATAATACAGTGGTTAAGACAGCAAATGAGCCAGGCATGGTGGCTGACACCTCTAATCCCAGCACTTCGGGAGACTGACACAGGCGGATCACCTGAAGTCAGGAGTTCAAGACCAGCCTGGACAACATGGCGAAACCTCGTCTCTACTAAAAATACAAAAATTAGCTGGACACAGTGGCATACACCTGTAGTCCTAGCTACTCAGGAGGCTGAGGCAGGAGAATCGCTTGAACCCAGGAGGCCGAGGTAGCAGTGAGCTGAGATTGTGCCACTGTACTCCAGCCTCGGTGATAGAGCAAGACTTCATCTCAAAAAAAAAAAAAAAAAAAAAGAGAGACCAAACTTGAGCTACATTGCCTGACTTCTAATCCTAGCTCCACCATTTATTTACTAGCTGTGTTATCACGCAAGTCACTTGATCTCTCTGTGCTTTCTTATCTATAAAATGGGAATAATTCCTATATAAAGAAGCTGCTGTGGGTGGGGATCACATAATACATAAAATATGCATAGAACATGGTTGAGCAAAGGAAGCACTCAATTAGCTATTGCCAAGAAAGGTCAGTAATAGCCCATTGGCTTTTTTTAAAAAATCAATGAAATGCTTCCTAATTTTTTAAAAATTAAATCCCTGATTACTATTTATGGTTAATCTAATCAATTATGACCATTTTGAAAAATCTCCAAATAACCCTAGTCTAAATAATTATCATCATAAAGGAACTCATCTCAAATTATAACTATAAAATCTAATGTAAAATAACTATATGTCAACGAAAATAGTCTTTAAAATTGGTCAACTGGATTGTTCATTATTCATCATGAAAACAAGTAATTATCTAAGAAATTTACTAATTTAAGTTCCTCCATGAAAACCAATAGAATTTCAAGAGGATAAAACACCATTTTCAGTTACAGATAAAGTATGAAAGATTAAAACAATCCAGTCATTTCTACAAAGCATTCACCACAAAACATACGATAACATTAGCTTCCAAGTGAGCCGTTGTGTAAGTCTAGATCAGAAAGTCTTAGCCTTTGCACTAGTAACATTTTAGGAAATGTAAGTTTTGGAGGGGAAGGCTGTCCTCTGTGCGGAAGCTGAGCAGCACCCCTGCCTCTACCCATTAGATTTCAGCAGTACCTACCTCCCCAACTCTCACTCTCCATGTGACAACCAAATGTGTCCCTAGACATTGTCAAATGACAATTGCTCTACTTCCTGAGAAAATTTCTTTTATTTATAACAAAGTAGCATTATGATAGCAACCAACTGTCTCCCATCCCTCTCCCTTTTGCCATTTTTTGAAAACTTCACAAAAAGATGGATTATATTCCCCAAATGCATTTTAGTATCTTGATTATCCTTGCAAATGATATTGCTGCTGGCATCTATTTTACACTTACCTGATTCTCTACAGAACCCATAAGAATGTAATTCATTTCTGAATAATGTATGTATACATTTTAACTGTGATTCATTTTAAATTTGTCCTTTCATTAGGATTAAAAATTTTAATATCTTAAACCAGACACATTATGTTGCCAATCACTAGCACAGTACTTCAATAAATGTACTGCTAATACTTCTCAGCATGTGACATCTACTAAGCCTCTAATAAGCATTTAGCATGCATTATATAATTTAGTCCTAACAATAACCTGAAGACGTATTATCTCTACTTTTTCAGGTGAGGAAACTGAAGCTAAGAAAGAATAGCATGCCTAAGTTATGAACATGACTTCACAGTAATAGGAAGTGATAGAACCAGGACTGGGTTGCATGCTTCCAAAGGCAGTGTTTATATTCACTAGCTGGGTATGGTGGCTCACTACTATAATCCCAGCACTTTGAGATGGACGGACGGATGGATGGATGGATGGATGGATGGATGGATGGAGAGACAGAGAGAGACAGACAGATAAAAATTTAAAAATTCACAAGACCAGAATGATTCTAAGAACCACCATTTCAAAAACTAATAATGGACTTATTATTTTTTGAGATCATACTGCTTTCCTCATTGAATAATTTTCAGTATGTAATTTTTAGTGTATGTAACTTTTCCAAATATATCCCTTTTCACACTATTTATACCCTCCCACTTCAGTGCAAGCACAGCACTTACTTGAATTTCAAAAGTGGCCTTTGTGATAGGAGAATCTGTAGTTGGACTTGAGATTTTGTGAAAAAAATGGAGTTGAAAACATAAGATCTTGATGATCAAACCAATAAAAGCAATGACAACTCTACTTTTACTGTCTCTTAACTTAAAGAAAATGGCAAGAATAGATAAGGAGACTATTCATGCCAATTTATATATCTAAAATTGATTATAATGAGTACTGTACATTTAATTTCTATTGAGCTTTGATTCTAAGATAATAATGACATATTTCTGACAATGGCCAGACTCAAATAGAAAATAGAGGGGAAAAAAAGGAAGGAAGGAAACACTCAACTTTCCTCAGTTTTCCCAATTCCACTACTGCAAGGCCCTAGAGGCTCCTTAGGACACTAGAGCAAGTTAGAGTTCGTGCTGCTCTCCCCTAATTCACTAAAGGAATGAATTAGGATTTGGCATTACGGGTTAAAAAAAAAAAAAAGAAATTCGGAAATAGATGTATACCCACTAAAGGGATGGTAACAACACTAGCCTCATAAAGATTAAAATAAATTATTTATAAATTAAATTAAAAATTTAAATATTTAAAACAATTAAATAAAAAATTTCAAAACAACTAGCACAGTGCCAGGCACATAAGTGCAGAGTAAATGCTAGGTGTTCATTGCTTTTGTTTGTTTTTGAAAGGAAATGCTAGTAGAAAAACTTTTAAAACACAGATGGGAGTATCTGTGGCTCTTCCTCAAATACTGTGCTCTCCTCTTTCTATACCTATTCTTTCAAAATCACCTTGATATCAGGTTGTGCTCAGAGAATGCAAGCCTTTCTTACAATCTCCATTTCTACCTCACAAGTCTTGATTCAAACAAAACAGCAGCAGGGGGGGAAAAAGAAAAGAAAGAGAAAACATCCCCTCTCCTCTTCAATGCTTTGTTTCTTTTTTCTAAGCATGTGACAGTTTGATGTAGAATAGTGACATTGTTTCCTAGAAATAAAATTCTCAAAATTAACAAAGAGGTATTAAAAATATATCCAAATTTACTCCATTTTGAGTTAGAAGAACTCACATTTGGAAAAGTATCATGGTGCATGTTTCATTTCCAGGACTGACATTTGAAAGCAGTGCCTGGGGACCTTTGGCACAACATCCAGCACAGGGTAATTTTAAGTAACAGTGCTATATGAATGAACTAATATTTTCCTTTATCTAAGCAGCAATTAAATCTATTAACCATACTTAGTAAATACTTTGCAAAGGGCCAACTGTATGCCAGGTACTGTTGCCTTGTACAGGGATCCAACAGTGAACAGGAAATACATGGCCTCTGTTCTCACCAAGTTTACAGCACAGTAGGGACAAGACAAATAAAAGGGCCTATATAATTTAGTATCACAAAGTGAAAAATCCAACAGAAGATATTAAATGGATGGATGGCAGCACACAGAAGGGGCAACAACTAATCCAGGATTGGCATCAGGGAAGTAGTCAGAAAAGAAGTGATAGATGTGACAGAGCCTGAAGAATGAATGAAGTTAGCCAAAGAAGTAGAGAAAGGGAAGGTAAAGGGCTTCAGGCAAATGTAAAAAAAAAAAAAAGAAAACTTAAGAAAGCATGCCACATTTGAGGAAGTTTGAGAAATTCATTAGAGTATGACTGAAGCTTAGCACATTTAAGGGACAGTAGGGGAGACTGGGAGATAGAAGAAGCATGGGTAGAGGGAGTGCTAAGAGCTGAGGGTGGATATGTTAGCAGGGACCAATTGACCATGACCTGGTCAAACGGACTTTGTAAACTGTATTTTAGACTAAAGGCAACTGAAGGCATTTAAGGACTTTAAGCAAGGAAGGAAAGGAATCAGCATTTAGAATAATTAATGTACCTGTGGCATGAAAAATGGATAGAGAAATAATTCAGTCTATTGAAATAAATAAGCTTAATTTATCTCTTCTTGTAACTTTAATCCTTCCTCCTCTAGTGGTACCTTACTATGGGCAATTAAAAATGTTTATCTCTCTCTCATTTAAAAAAACAACAAACCCACCCACTCCCTTAACAGAATATCACCCTGCAGTTACCATTCTGTCTCTTAACTTTAGTACCTTTCTTGAAAGTGAACTGCATGACTTTCTCCAAATAACTCCAAATAACTCTGCATGGCTTATTCCTCACTTTCCTCAGAAATCTACTCTAATGTTACCCTAAAATGGGGCTCTCTGAGCACTTTACATAAAATAGCACCACCTTCCACACCTGTGGCATTCCCTACCCCTTATCATCAGACACTATGGACAAGGCACTACACTAAGTACCTGATGTGATTTCTATCATTAACAGTAATGATATGGGCCGGGCGCGGTGGCTCAAGCCTGTAATCCCAGCACTTTGGGAGGCCGAGACGGGCGGATCACGAGGTCAGCAGATCGAGACCATCCTGGCTAACACGGTGAAACCCCGTCTCTACTAAAAAATGCAAAAAACTAGCCGGGCGAGGTGGCGGGCGCCTGTAGTCCCAGCTACTCGGGAGGCTGAGGCAGGAGAATGGTCTAAACCCGGGAGGCGGAGCTTGCAGTGAGCTGAGATCCGGCCACTGCACCCCAGCCTGGGCGACAGAGCAAGACTCTGTCTCAAAAAAAAAAAAAAAAAAAAAAAAAAACAAAAAAAAACCAGTAATGATATGGATGAAGAAAGCGAGGCTTAAAAGCTAACTTGCCAAAGGTTACAACATTTGCTAAATGCTAAAGCCAGAACTCAGATTTAGGTAACTTTATGGCTGGCACCACAAAATTGAAGGAGAACAAAGACAACAGCTTCTATTTTACTTTCTCTTTGAAAAGAAGACAATGTCATCTGTTAAGAATAAGAGGAAGGTATGATACAGGAAATCTGAAGAGAATAAAGGATATCTAAAATAGCCCCATGAAAAATGGAAGAGAGAATGGATTAGGAAGTATTAAAGGACTACCAGGCAAAATTAAGGACATAGTTGAAATCAGAAAATATGGATTTACAAAGACAATGACCAGTGTCATTTTTCATCAGGACCAAAGATGAAGGGGCAAATAAAGCATATAGTGATTCTCAACACAGGAGGGCTGGGGTGAACAATTTTCTCCCCTTGGGACATTTAACAATGTCTGGAAACAATTCTGTTTGTCACAATCTGCAGGAAAGGAGTTGCTACTGGCATCCAGTGGATAGAGGCTAGGATGCTGCTAAACATCCTATAACGCCAAGGACAGCACTCTACAACGAAGAATTATTTGGATCCAAAATGTCAATAGTGCTGATGCTGAGAAACCCTGACTGATTCAGGTTGGCAGATTTCCTAGGCACATCAATGGGAAAACAAAGAGACAAGAAAGTTAAAAGACACTGATCAGAGTTAAGGAGATAGACCATGAATGTGGGTAAGGCAAAAATTTAATATGTGAGAGGCCTGACAGATCAATGAAGGGGACAAAGTGGCCTCTGTGTTTGAAATGTTCAAATGGCTGACATGTCATCAATGAGTGATCACTCTTAGGACATTACTACATCCATCCACTTTGCAGTTTTCAACTAGAGTGACACAGAAGAAACTACCATTTACTGTGAAGTTGTATGAACCAATCAGGATGCCAGTATCATTCACATTTGTTATTTCATTTATTCCTCATGTAATACTTGTAAGAAAGGTATATTATTCCAATTTCATAAATGAAGACATTTCGACACAGAGGTGAAAGTTAAGTGTATATGGTCATACAATGTGGATGACAGAGCTGGGATTCACTCCAGAATGAGTGAATCTCCAAATTCACTCTTTTTGAACCAAAACGTAGGAGCCATGACTTAACAAAAAAAATGGGGTGGGAGAAGAGACTGGCCCATATGTTTACAGACATCTGTTTGCACACAAAGTACACATGGCCTCAGTACTTTATAGTCACAGCATAGATTTATGTATCCAAATACCTCTTTACTTCAAAGGAAGGCCCTCCTAATACGTGCCCTTATTTCAAACAAAGTGGTGATCCATCAGACCAGAAGACTTTATCGATGTGGAGCCTCCCTAGGACTGGGAAAATAGCATTTGTAAATATTTTTAAAATATCAATGTTCTAAAGCTACTTTCTTAGATTAAGACCAATGTGGGAAATAAATATGGTGCTTCTTTTTCTTAGGTAAAATATAAAACATACATTAAAGAAAAAGAAAAAGCAACAAGGTTTTCCAAATATTTCTTGAAAAACCAGTAAGCCCAGGTTCTTTTCAAAATGAGTTGAAAATGAATGCTAAAAAAAAAAAAAAAAAAATCCTGTACTATATTTACAGATAACACTACGGACACTACAGTAGGGACATGTTCTCAGCACTGATTGTATCCACTTAATTGAAAAGACAGCAATAAAGAGAAAATAAAAATAGTGTTTTATACGACTTATATACGAGTAAGCTGAGATTAACACTATCCTTCCCATTATCTGGCAACTGAAGATATATTATCGTATGGCATAAAATAGTCTAACTTTGCTAAGGGAAGTTGATAACGTGCAGGGGGTGTTTGAAGGGAGCTTAAGAGTGTTGGTAATGTGCTTTTCTTATTCTGGGTGCTGTTTACATGAGTGTGTTCAGTTTTTAAAAATTCACTGAGATATATCCTTATCACAGTCATGTGTCACATGACATTTTTTGGTCAATGACAGATGGCATATATGAAGATCGTCCCATAAGATTATACTGGAGGTGAAAAATTCCTATTACCTCATGATGTCGTAGCTGGCATTACATCCTAGCACAACACATTACTCATATGTTTGTGGTGATGCGGGGTAAACAAACCTACTGTGTTGCTAGTCATTTAAAAAATAAAAAATGTGGCCAGGCGCAGTGGCTCACGCTTGTAATCCCAGCACTTCAGGAGGCTGAGGCAGGCAGATCACTTGAGGTCAGGAGTTTCAGACCTGCCTGGCCAACATGGCTAAACTCCGTCTCTACTAAAAGTAAAAAAATTAGCTGGGCGTGGTGGTGGGCACCTGTAATCCCAGCTACTCAGGAGGCTAAGACAGGAGAATCATTTGAACCCGGGAGGCAGAGGTTGCAGTGAGCCGAGATCACACTACTGCACTCCAGCCTGGGCAACAAGAGTGAGATTCTGTCTCAAAAAACATAAAAATAAAAAATGTGAGTATAAGCTACAGCAGCAGGAGTCATGGCAGGGCAAGTGTTTACAAAGCTTCTTCCACTCTTTCACCGAGTACTGGCTGAAAGGAGTGGAGCTGAAACTGTAACTAAAGGACGCATTATGCTTTCAGAAAAATCTCAAGGAAAAGTACTTCAAGCAAGAGAAGTAACTGTTGGATGGGGGTCTAAAAGGTATGAGTGGAGAGATTCAACACTAGGATTACAGGCATCACTATCACACCTAGCTAATTTTTGTATTTTTAATAGAGACAGGATTTCACCATATTGGTCAGGCTGGTCTTGAACTTCTAACCTCAAGTGATCTACCCATCTCGGCCTCCCAAAGTGTTGGGATTGTAGGCGTGAGCCACCGGGCCTGGCCCACTTTTCCACGTTCTATACCAGGGGTCCCCAACCCCCAGACCATGAACCAGTACCAGTCCATGACTTGTTAGGAACCAGGCTGCACAGCAGGAGGTGAGCTGCCTGTGAGGGGGCATTACCCAGCCTGAGCTCTGCCTCCTGTCAAATCAGCAGCCGCATTAGATTCTCATAGGAGGACAAACCCTACTGTGAACTGAGCATGCAAAGGGTCTAGGTTACGTGCTCCTTATGAGAATCTAATGCCTGATGATCTGGAGTGGAACAGTTTCATCCCAAAACTATTCACCTACCCCAGTCCCTGGAAAAATTGTCTTCCATGAAACTGGCCCCTGGTGCCAAAAAGGCTGGGGACCACTGTTCTACACCTCAGATGTACAAGCTGTCTCCAACCTGAGCCTTGCACATGCTGCTTCCTTTATGGGAATGTACTTTCCCAGGCTCTTGACCTACTGGGCTCATTCTCAATTTTTAGGCCTCAGCTAAACTGCCGCGTCTTCATAAAGCCCTTCATGGACACCCTCACAGAAAGTGACTCCTCAGTTATTCTTTATTTCTTGTCCCTCTATTTATTTCCTTCACAGCACTTAGCACAATCTGTAATTAATTATTTTTTGAGACAGTCTCGCTCTGTTGCCAGGCTGGAGTGCAGTGGCACAATCTTGGCTCCCTGCAACTCTGCCTCCCGGGTTCAAGTGATTCTTCTGCCTCAGCCTGACAAGTAGCTGGGACTACAGGTACGCACCACCACGCGCCCAGCTAATTTTTGTATTTTTAATAGAGATGTGGTTTCACCATGTTGTTCAGGCTGATCTCAATCTTTTGACCTCATGATCCACCCACCTCAGCTTCCCAAAGTGCTGGGATTACAGGTGTGAGCCACCATGCCCGGCCTAATTATTTATTTGCTTGCTTATCATCTGTCTTGTTCACAAGAGTGAATGAAAGCTTCTTGAGGGCAGGGACTCAAGAAGGGCAGAGACTTTGTTTTCTGTAATCACCAACTTCCAATATAAGCATTCAATAAACATCTGTTGAATACATGAATAAATAAAAGAGGCATTAATAACAATAGTGATGACAAAAATAACAGTTAACATTTACTGAGCAGTTACCATGTACCAGGCACACTAATGAGCAATCTATAGGTAGATCACTTAATCCATGCAACAACTCTATGCGCTAAGTACTAGTTTACTAACCTTAGAAATAAGCAAACTGAGATGACAAATTGTTGTATCTTGCCCTGTGGTCACACAATTTAGTGTGTGGGCAAGACAATCAAGGTAGTCTCTTCAAGGTGGCCTAAACGTTAGCAAAGAATGAAGATGGCAGATGGAGAAAACAGAGATAGTTATTTTCCTTAACTTTTCTGCTTCCAACTTTTCTATTACCTTCTTCATCTCATTTTACTACTATAACTTTTCTTTTTATCACCCCCCTCTCCCAATTATTTTTAACTACTGACTCTTTTCTCCTTGCCACTTTATCTGATTCAAAATAATTTCATGGGGTATTTTAATATTTACATGCAATATTTTAATATAAAACAATTAGTATTCAATAAGATATTACATAAAGACCCACAATTTTATTTTATAGTAAGATGGAATCTGCACCAATAACTCTTGATCCCCCTTCCTTTCTTGCATAGTGACTCGCGTAAAGCAGTCAGCTTACTTATGGACTGTTTTAAATAAAAAGAAAATGAAGAAAAGGAAAATCTTCCTCCTCTTTCCTTTCTATCTCCTAAGAAGGTAGATAAGAGTATAAAATACTACCCAAGCCTATCTTTAAAAGCCCTTCTTTATTGTGTCTGAAAATCTGCTTTGGAGTATGAAATTTTAATTATGCCTTGGTATTGCTCAATTTCATACTGTTACAACACAATCCCTCCTAGTTCTTCCCATAACAGCTTATAGCTACAACCCCCCTCCAGGGAAAAAGCAGGTTTGGGCTCCTCACTCTTTCCAGACAAACAAGGCAACTTTCAGAGAGCTTTCTAAGCAGTTGAATCAGATAGCTGCTACAACACTTTTAGTGGAGTCCCAAGAGGAAATTCTCTTGCCAACTTCAGAAACAGCTATTTGTCAGCACAAAAGAGAATGTATTCTAAACTAAAAGGGGCAGAGCGAGGGGAATGCAGCCTAGCAGAAATTCCTTTTCCTTACAGAGAAACTTTTCCTTTAAACCCTTTAAACAATGTATAGAGTAAATTATAACTTTTTCTTTCTTCTTTCTCTCTCTCTCTCGAGACAGGGTCTCACTTTGTCACCCAGGAGGGAAGTAAAGCGTGATCTCGGCTCACTCCACCCTCGACCTCCTGGGCTCAAGTGATCCTCCTACCTCAGCCCTGGAAGTAGCTGAGACTACAGGTCCATGCTACCACGCCCGGATAATTTTTTGTATTTTTTGTAGAGACAGGGTTTCACCATGTTGCCCAAGCTGGCCATTTTTCTTTCAAAGTTAAGCTGAAACTCCAAATAAAAAGATTCCTTCTGATATGAACAAAGTTTGATGAAATTAATCATGGGAACAAAAACTTTAATCTACAATAAACATTTAAAAGATTATAAAGAAATGGCCAGGTGCGGTGACTCACACCTGTAATCCCAGCACTTTGGGAGGCTGAGGCTGGTGGATCACTTGAGGTCAGGGGTTCAAGACCAGCCTGGCCAACATGACAAAACCCTGTCTCTAATAAAAACACAAAAATTAGCGGGGCGTCGTGGCGTGGGCCTGTAGTCCCAGCTACTCAGGAACCTGAGGCACGAGAATCACCTGAACCCAGGAGACAGAGGTGGCAGTAAGCCGAGATTGTGAACACTGCACTCCAGCCTGGCTGACAGAGTGAGACTCTGTCTGAAAACAATATAAAATAAAATAAAATAAAATAAAAACACAAGATTATTTTTAAAAAGCACACTAATAAATAAAAATAATCACTAAAAATACAAGAAAAAGGGAAAAGAAAACAAATTATACTTTTTAATATGCCAATCTCAAAGTGGCAAGTTCAAAGTGTGGATGCAGGTCAAAGCAACTGAACATAATTCAAATAACCCACTATAGTTTTGTCTGAATAACCCCAACATGAACTTAAAAGTCTTCACTCTTAGCTGTGAGATACTAACTAAAATACAAGTCTAGGTAACTGTCACATGTATCTTCAAGGTAAGTGTCAGGTGAAAGTGTTAGCTTAAGGGGGAGAAATAGAAGGATAATTTTCAATTGCCTGCATTTCTTTATTTCTTTCCATTTCTCTCCTTTATGTTAACCTTTCCATTATCATCTTTTTTCAACACCATTCAAAATTCAAGCAAAATCTCTGAGTACGGAGACTTAACAAAATAATGTATTTATAGTAGAAAGATACTCTTAAAACCTAAATCAACATATATGTAAGAATCGCAGGCTATTTTTAAATAGATGGGAACAAAACTCCTGTTTTTTGTTTGTTTGTTTGTTTTGAGACAGAGTTTCACTCTTGTTGCCCAGGCTGGAGTGCAGTGGCATATCTAGGCTCACTGCAACCTCTGACTGCTTGGTTCAAGCGACTCTCCTGCCTCCGCCTCATGACTCCTGCCTCCGCCTCATGACTCCTGCCTCCGCCTCAAGAGTAGCTGTGATTATAGGCGTCAGCCACCACGCCCTGCTAATTTTAACAGAGATGGAGTTTCGCCATGTTGGCCAGGCTGGTCTCAAACTTCCGACCTCAGGTGAATCACCTGACTTGGCCTCCCAAAGTGCTGGGATTACAGGCGTGAGCCACTGCCCCCAGCCTAATTCAAATTTTTATAATAAAAATTTTAAATCTGTTAATTACAGGTGTGAGCCACCACACCCGGCTAACTCCTAATTTTTGAAAGTACATATCATTAAATAATAAATTCAACAGCACCTTAAACAGAAGCATAAATGTTCTCTTTTTGAACATAATTTAGGGACCAGCCATTTTCACAGACCAGATGAGTGGCCACTTTACAAACGGAGGTAATAAACTCATATAAAGTTAGAAAAGAACTGGGAAAATAACAAAGCTCTCAAATAACTCTAAGGATGTTTTCTTTCCAATCCAGATCTCTGATCACATTTTTAAAAAGAAGGAAAAAAAAAAAAAAAAGAGAGAGAAATCATGGAGTCTTTTCTTCCTGTACCTGGCAGGAAGTAGGGTATATGATTTCTATGTAGCCCAACTCAGAATACTTTTCAAAGTTTAGCAAGTTGGGCCTGGTGGCTCATGCCTGTAATCCCAGCACTTTGAAAGGCCAACATGGGCGGATCACCTGGGGTTGGGAGTTCAAGACCAGCCTGACCAACACGGAGAAACCCCGTTTCTACTAAAAATACAAAAGTTAGCCGGGCAAGATACTTGGGAGGCTGAGGCAGGACAATCGCTTGAACCCAGAAGGTGGAGGTTGTGGTGAGCTGAGACTGTGCCACTGCACTCCAGCCTGGGCAACAAAAATGAAACCCCATCTCAAAAAAGTTTGAAAAAGTTATTAATCTATAGCAAAGAGTTATAAAGTTTCATTATTAAGTAAGTTCCTAGGTTCAAAAAAGTGCTACAAATAATTTAAGTTAAAAATGTCATCACATTCTGTATATTAGAAAGCAAAGATATTTAAATTAACTTCTTTTTATATTATGGGAAGAAATTAGAACGTGGTAATAAATAAGTAAAAAACTATATTTTTAAGATTTCACTAGCCTATCATGAGTAAAAGTTTTAAATTGTCATAACCTCCTTTGATTGTGATTTGGCAGTATCCATAAGAAAAATTTAATGCAGATATACTCTTTAAGCAATTTCCCTTTTAGAAATCTTGTCCTATCAAAAGACATGGACAGATGCACAAAAGTACACACATAGTAATATTCCTTGCAGTATTGTTATTGTATTATTACCAACAGAGAAAAACCTAAAGAGAATCAAAATGTACGCTAACAAATATCATAAATTTATTGATGAGGAAACTGAGGCTCACACTGGTCAGGTCTCTAGTACAGAGACAAAGGCATACCACAGTATGATCTGAATAGGCTCCTCTCAAAAGTACCTTCACCTTATTCCTCAAAGCTGAGGTCAAGTACCTTGAGGAAGCCCTCCTCGATGCCCCACTTCCCTCTGTATGTTAAAAGACTCTCCTATAAGCTTCCATACCAAAAGTCAAACAATTAAGTATTTATAATGCTGTACTTTAATTAACAAAGACAGGGACTATGTTTTACATCTGTTCCTCCAAGTGCTAAGCACAGTGTTAGTGCATTTTTTTAACTTATTTCTTCATTGAAAAGCTGAGCAACAATGCATGCCTCGGGCACACAGAATGTGGTCTCTACATACCATTTCTCACTCAAAGGAACCAATGTTCTTTGTGAAAACGGTTGATTCCAGGTCTGGGTCAGGACATTTATGAGATAATCCTGCGATTCTCTCAGAAAAAAAAGGAAGCTAGTAAAGACTGTTAAGGTAATGCCAAGAGGATATAGGAGCCAATCTGGAGACTTTCACTAGCCAATGTGAGTATCAATAAGGAGACTAATGAACTGAAATATCAAATATTTTTTAAACCCATGAATTCATAAAAAAAAAAAGACTAAAAATAATTCATTCATCAACTTTGAAAGACTCTAAGGAAATAGTGTATTAGTTTGAAAAATGATAGGCCGCAAGTGGTGGCTCACACCTGTAGTCCCAGCGTTTGAAAAATGATAGGCTGCAAGTGGTGGCTCACGCCCAGCACTCTGGGAAGTCGAGGCGGGCGGATCACCTGAGGTCAGAAGTTCGAGACCAGCCTGGCCAATAAGGCACAACCCTGTCTCTACTAAAAATACAAAAATTAGTGGGGTGTGGTGGCGGGCGCCTGTAATCCCAGCTACTTGGGAGGCTGAGGCAGGTGGGAGGCGGAGGTTGCAATGGGCCAAGATTGTGCCACTGCAGTCCAGCCTCAAAGAAAAAAAAAAAAAACTCCTATCTCGGAAAAAAAAAAAATGGATAAAAGGAAAGAATGAAGCATTTATCCTTCCTTTACTATTTAAAGTATACCTCAGGGTAACAAAGAGTGAGCAGAGGAAAAGCTCTCTATTTTAAAATATTTTAGAAATTAAACAGAGAAGAAATTATATTTTTTTAAAAAAGGATATCAATTATCTTCTAGCCCTTAATGGATCTAACCAATGACCACCAATTGCTACTAACAGACATTATGTCCCTCTGATGGATATACAGAATATCACTTATGAGGCAATTGTGCAAAAAAAAAAAAAAAAAAAAACCTCAAACGTGAATCTGATAAAGCCTCTAAATGCAACTACTGATTTGTAGGAAACATAGGAAAAGAAGAACATGTTAAATGACACCACAAGTATGTAATCAGCAAAATCAAGACTGAGGAAAACTACAGGATAACTTATTTTTTTCAACCAAAAAAGTACAAGAAAATAAGAGAAAGAAAAGAGAGGACAGAGAAGGGGGAAAAGAGAGAAGAAACTTTAGAAACTTAAAAAATTTGAGACCAGCATACTATGCAGACTTGACTTTGATCTCAACTCAAGCAAACTGTTTTTAAAAAGAGAAAAAAAATAATAAGATAATTGGGGAAATATAAAAACTACCTAGGGGTAGCTCTCCTCTTCCAAGTCATCCCCCACAATAACACACATAATATGATCTCTGCCTTGTCCCCACTCTCTTCTTCTTCCAAAGGTCTCTGGTTTATTTCTAAATACTTGCAGACTGTGGGATAGTCCCTTGAATTCAGAGACACGGAGCTCCACTAACCTTACTCCATGCCACTTGAGTCTTCTTCAGCTTTCCTCCATAAGTTTCATTATTTCTTCCAAGCTGTGATAGCCTCAACTTCTGTCCCAAATCATTTGTGTCTCCTTCTACAAATAAAGACTATATATGACCCCACCTAATGCCACGTGATTTTCAGTGCCTACCTATAGTCCGTTTACATTTCCCTGCTCAATTCTTAGGTTTGGCCATATCACTTGCCTAGACCAGTGAAATGTGACCAGAAACGTGACATATGCCAGTTCTGAGCAAAGGCTTTAAATGCATGTTTCCACTAGTTCTGTTGCTGTTTCCTTTGGTTATAATAAGAACTAGAGGTCCCAAATAAGGGTGTCTCTTTAGTCTGAATACTGGATGTAAAGAGAGGTAAGGCAGAGCCCCAGTCGATTATAACATGTAACATATGAAAGAAACAAACCTTTGTCATTGTACATGTTATCCGAACATGTTAGTGCAGCATAACCTGGCAAAAATACATAAGGATCAAAAGGGAATAAGAGAAATGTTATATTATTCACAGAAGATTTTTCCCAAAAGTAGCACCCAACTTCTTTTCCTTTAGAACTTGATTAATCTTAGTTTAGTAAAAAAAAAAAAAAAAAAAAAAGAAATGAAAACATATGGCTACAAATATCTGTACATGTATGTTCATAGCAGCATTATTCATAACAGCCAAAAAGTGGAAACAACCCAAATATCCATCAACTGATATAAAATATATATGTATACAATGGACTATTATTCAGTAGTAAAATGAAGTACCAATAAATGCTACAACTTTTTGCAATGTGAAAGAAGCCAGTCACAAAATACGACATATTATATGATTCCATTTGTATGAAATGTCCAGAACAGGCAAATCTATAGAGACAGAAAGGATATTAGTGTTTGCCTCGGCTGGATGGGCTGAAGGAAATGGGAAGTGACTGCTAAAAGACAGTTTCTTTTAGGGATGATGAAGAATTTCAACTTGTGGTAATGGTTGCACAGCTCTGTGAACATGCTAAAAACCATAGAGCTGTGTACATTAATTGGGTAAATTACATGGTATGTGAATTATGCCTCAATAAAGCTATTATTTAAAAGTCTATGAATGAATGGTTTCAGAAAGTTAAGAAAACTGTAAAGGAAGTAACAAGTCAATTTTCTGACCTAAAGTTGTTCAAGCTTTCTTTGCAAACTGGAAGTAACAACCTCCCTAAAAAGCCCTAAGTACCTGGGAAAGAGGAGGCAAGTAGCAGACTTTAGAGAAAACATCAGAATAAAAGCTCAGATAAATTTTGCTTGAAAACAGATTCCAAACATAACTTTCAGATGATGTGGAATAAAAAACCAAATCCTTCAGAAAACAAAGAAAAGATAATGCAAAAAACCTTTGATAAATGTCAAAGCAACCAATCACTATGAGTTGTGCAGTAAAGTTATACTTCATCGTGGAGAGATGAAGGAGATACCTATCAAAGAGTGATATGGTCTCTATAATAAAAGTATCATGAGCATATACTACAGCAATGAAATCAAGAGTCAGATACGGACAGTTTTTCCTCAATAAGTAAATAACACGACTAAAAAATAGCAAGTCCACTAATCTAATGAAAACAGAGAATGAAGACCAAAGGGCAGTAGGTTTGAGGATGAGAGCAAATCATGTAGTCTGCATAAGAAGATGAATTATCAACATGCTGTACAGTCGTAAAAGTGACCATTCTTCTGCCTTTAATATTCTATTCTCATCAGCAAGAAACAAGGGGCTTCAGATAAGCTTTACATATTTGAAAACAATCCCTTATGTGATTACTATTAAAATTCATTTTCTTTTTGCCACTAGTGAAAAAAAGCTTCTACTTTCACATTTTCCACTTCCAAAACATGTAACGTTTTTTAACCTTCCTGAAGAATGTAAATTATATTTGTCTTTCCTTAATTAAACTATGTCATCACTTTAAATATCATTACTATACAGCAAGGCCCTCAGGAGTTAATGAGGTAAAAGTGTGGGACTCCAACCCTACACCCCCTACCAAAAAACCTGGAAAATGTAGTGCCACATTATGAAACCTGAATAAAAACAGACGAAAAAGAGATATATTACTCTAGTTTTCTAAGACTCCTATTATTTTTGTTTGTTTGTTTTTTTGTGGTAGGACCACTTAAAACAAGATATACCTTCTTAACAAATATGTTTAAGTATACAATACAGTGTTATTGTTAACTAACTATAGCACAGTGTTACACAGATCTCTAGAACTTGTTTATCTTGCATAACTGAATCTTTATGTCCACTGAGCAACAACTCTCCGAAATTCTACCCCCCATGAGCCCCTGGGAACTACAATTCTACCCTCTGCTACTATGACTTTGACTATTGTAGATTCTTCTTATCAGTAAAATCATGCAGTATTTGACCTTGTAATTGGTTTATTTCACTGACACAATGTCCTCAAAGTTCATCCATGTTGCCATACATAGTAGGACTTCCTTCTTTTTCTAAGCCTAAATAATACTCCATTGTATGTATATACCATATTTCCTTTATTCATCAATGGACATTTAGGTTGATTCCACATCTTGGTTATTCTGAATAGTGCCGCAATGAACACAGGAGTGCTAACGTCTCTTCAAGATGCTGATTTCAATTCTTTTGGATAAATACTCAGAAGCAGGATTGCTGAATCATATGGTGGTTCTCTTTTAAATTCTCTGAGGAACCTTCATACTATTTTCCATAGCAGCTGCACCGTTTTGCATTCCCAACACCAGTAGGTAGACAAGGGTTCCGATTTCTCCACATTCTCACACTTATTTTCTTTTTTGATAATAGCTGTTAGTCTGGCTTTGCCTTTGGTGACCTGCCTTTAGTGGATGCACTAAAAAGTAGACAACAAAACTTCTAAACTTGTGTAAAATGTATAGGCAAAACTGATTAGAGACCAATATACTAATGTAGGTCATGGCCTTCATGTCAAGTGAAAAAAAATCAAAGATACATTGGAAAAACAACAGTTTAGAGAATACTGAAGGGCATCCTTTCAGCCACGTCTGAAAGGCTATACACCCCAATATTAAGAAAAAAAGAAAAATCAAACAATTAAAACACGAATTCAGAATTGAATCTCATTACCTCAAGCCCTGTTCATTAAGGATTTATAAATTCAAATGTCTGAACTTTATTTTATGCAAATATTTAAAAAGCAAATTTATAAACATACACAATATCAAAGGAGATGTTAAAATATTTCATAAGAAAATCATTATTGAATAAATCCTCTTGTTATAGGTGAAGCTACGTGCTTTAAAATGCTTTACACGATATTTACAAATCATTTTTACCTATTATAATACTACTGCCTCAAAAAACTAACACTTAGTAGTCTACTTTGTACCTAAACATATTCATATTAGGTAGATCAGCTTTGAATTAGTCATATTTTAAGGTCTTACTAGGGGTAAATGTAATTAACCCACTGAGAGGCCTGGCATATAGTTCATGTGTTATTTGGAACTGTCCATAATAAATACATGTTTAACTGTAGGGCCAGGCATGGTGGCTCACGCCTGTAATCCTAGCACTTTGGGAGGCTGAGGTGGGTGGATCACTTGAGGTCAGGAGTTCGAGACCAGCCTGGCCAACATGGCAAAACCCTGTCTCTACTAAAAATACAAAAATTAGCCAAGCGTTATGGCACATGCCTGTAATCCCAGCTATTCAAGAGGCAGAGGCAGGAGAATCGCTTGAACCCGGGAGGCAGAGATTGCAGTGAGCTGAGATCGGGCCACTACACTCCAGCCTGGGCAACAGAGCAAGGCTCTGTCTTGATGGATGGATGGATGGATGGATGGATGGATGCATGGTTGGATGGATGGGTGGATAGATAAATGTATGTTTAACTACAGAAGGTAGCTTGGTTAAAAAACAAAAACAACATAAAACAGTTAAGATAATGCATTTTTCAAATAATATGCTTTTCCTCTGTATTACTTTAAAATTGTAACACATATGAACTATTACATTTATATAAGATAGACTTCATAATTCCCATTTTATGGATGAGGACACAGACACAAAAACTGAGTAAAGTGCCCAAGATTCCCAGTCCTTAAGAGGTAGGATCACAGCTTGAACCCAGGTCTCTGGCTCTTGAACCTGCCAGACACTGTAGCTGAATCAGGACACATGAATGTCCATATTATCAGCTCATTTTGGTGCCATTTTATTCAATGCTCTGAATAGAGTTTATAATACTTTAGTTACATGAATTTTAAAGGCATGGAATTTCACAGTCATGTAAATTTTACACGAGCTACAAAGGTGTTGAAGACAAAGTGATTCATTGAAAAAGACTGTGAAAAAGATACTGATGTTAATTGTGCTTTTATTTCACAGTTAAAAACTTCATTGCTAATTGTGTCACATTTTTCAGCCCTTTCCCCCACACTTTTCAAAGGTACTAAATCTATTATCCTGTTCACATTTTTAAAAATTGTTTTAGTAATAATAATACTGGCCAGGCACGGTGGCTCATACCTGTAATCCTAGCACTTTGGGAGGCCGAGGTGGGTGGATCACGAGGTCAGGAAATCGAGACCATCCTGGCTAACACGGTGAAACCCCCGTCTCTACTAAAAATACAAAAATTAGCCAGACGTGTTGGCGGGTGCCTGTAGTCCCAGCTACTTGGGAGGCTGAAGCAGGAGAGTGATGTGAACCCAGGAGGCGGTGTTTGCAGTGAGCCAAGATGGCGCCACTGCACTCCAGCCTGGGCGACAGAGCAAGACTCTGTCTCAAAAAAAAAAAAAAAAAAAAAGACTACTCCTACTGTTTCTGCCACATGATTGCTTTATTAATTCTCCAACAAAATCATCACCTGCGAACAAACCGATAATGGTCCTAAGAAAGAAAAACGAGAGAAGAAAGGAGGCAGGGACAGGGTAAAGACTTCATTTTGGTATTTAAAATACAGCCTAATTTATCATTTTTCTAAAGGTATTAAATAAGACTGATAACTTCTAAGGGAAATATTTTCCTTCCTGTGTTGAAATAATATGCCAAATGGCTACCAAGGAAATATACTTATTTAGTACATTCATTTATATATCGATTCCTATTGTGAAACATGTTGTAAGAAAATGGAATGCATGAGAGACAATTAAGGTCAGAATCAGTTTTACAAATTTTGCCAGTTTGCAGATTTCACCTTTTCTATCTCTTTTCTCCCATGTAAGGTAACCCCTAAAACATCACCAGAAGCTGTACATCAGTAACCCACTTACTACTGAAGTTAAAGCCTGTTTGTGCTCACTGAAACTAGAACAGCTGTTTTTTGTATAGAATGGAAGCTTTAAAAACCTGCCAGCAGCCAGACGCAGTGGCTCACGCCTATAATCCAAGCACTCTGGGAGGCCGAGGCAGGTGGATCAAGAGGTCAGGAGTTCGAGACCAGCCTGACCAACATAGTGAACCCCAGTCTCTACTAAAAACACAAAAATTAGCCGGGCGTGGTGGCGGGTGCCTATAGTCCCAGCTACTCAGGAGGCTGAGGCAGGAGAATGGTGTGAACCCGGGAGGCGGAGGTTGCAGCGAGCCAAGTTGTACCACTGCACTCCAGCCTGGGCGACAGAGCAAGACTCCGTCTCAACAACAACAAAAAACCTGCCAGCTCTTTAATTCTCCTTCCACCCACAACTGCCAATATAGTATATTCGTTGTTCAACTCTATATTTTTAAGAGTTAAAGGAAAGGGGATCTTTTTATTTATTTATTTATTTATTTTTGATACAGGGTCTCACTCTAACTTGGAATCAATTCTTATGGATAAAAAGATCAAACTTTGAACCCAAAGTCTACAAGACTATTTGAGAAACATGAGTTGCACAGCTGTACATAACAGCAATAAAAACAGAATAATGGATAACAATTACTGAGTACATACTACATAACACCCAATATGCCAAGTGTTTCAAATGATCTTCAAAATAACCCCTGGAAGTAGATACTATTATTATCCCCATTTTGCAGATGGGGAAACTGAGTCTTAAAGCTAAATGATCCATGCAAAAAAGCTTAGCTCTTAAGTGACAAAGAAAGATTTGAAGACAAAGGGCCTGAGAAATATGCTTAGGCCTTTAATGGCCAAGTTCCAAAAGCTCTCAACCTAAAGGCCACAGGCCATTTTTAATACTTTCAAAATCTAAATGAAACAATCATTTAAATGTGAAATTCCCTAACTAAAATTGTAGGTTTTTAGGGGTTTTTTGGGGGGCTTTTAGTTCATCTTACGTCAATTCAGGATAGATACTATATGCTGCCCTAACTATAATCTTTTGCTAAAAACTGGAAGGTAAATTGTTAATGATTAAAGGTTTTGAGCAAAAACATTTTTGTAGTGTGAAATTCATAGTGGAAAAACAATGTAAGAGATCCTTTCTGTGAAAAGTTTGGGAGACAATGGACTAAATGACCTGCATGATCTATGATGGACCTAACATGTGAGTTTCTGCTAAAGGCTTCTATACCAGAAATGTGCCTGCCCCACCCTCACTCCTGTCCCTTATTCCCTCCCTCTGAATACCACACTCACAACAGACCAGCTGCTTTTTATTCTTATGAGCAAGCCTAAGAAACTGAGATTGGCTCTCACCAGCACGAGCTGAAAAAGCTAAAACTGACTCAATATTATTCTTTGCTGTGAATCCTGAGCAATTTTTTTTCCCATTTATCTGGTTTCTTCCCATTACTTTCAGATTCTCCTGGATACTTGTTGATTAATTTGCCTTTGACAATTGTCGTAGTTCTGCCCCTTCAACTCCTAACATCTCCTGGTGACTGCTTGGAGTATGATCATTGAGTCTCCGTCCTAGCATCCTCCGGGATGTGGATCATTTTGATGGATTAAGAAGTATCCGACCACCAGGGTCCACATGCTTGTCTTTAATGGGCACTGTTTTCCCTATTCTGCTTCCTTGCTCATTCCACTTGAGCTGCTACAAGCCACACTCTGCCACGACACCCTTTAATTGATCACTCTGTTATGGCTGATTTTGGTTGAGGTATATTCCACAAAATGTTATGAGTGCCCTATGGACAAAAAATATAATATCATACCTAATGTATAAAGTCATTACTTGTTTCTGTACTTTTCTGGCTATAGACAACCACCCAAATTCCTAGAGGATGTTATATAGGAGATATACAGGTACTGAGACTACAACAATAAAACAGGGCAGACAACATTCCTGCTCTAAAAGAACTTACATTCTAATTGGAGGAGGAAACAGAAAACAAGAATAGCAGCCAGGGGTAAGTACAATGCAGAGAACTGCAACAGGATGACCCAGGAGTGATTAGGTGGTTAGGTGAGATTGGGTAACAAATGAAGGAGTCACCACGGAATCTGAACAGCATTAAGAAGCCAATGCAGGTGAAACAGTTGCTCATTCTGAAATAGGGAACAGCAGAATCAACTACCCTAAGGCAAAAAGTAGGCTGACATGTTTACAGAAACAGAACAAAGGCCAATAAGACTGAAGTTTAGTGGGCCAGGAGGATAATGATAATAAGATGAATTTGGAAAGGCAAGCAGGGACCAGCTCACACAAGGCTTTGTGGGCAAACATGAAATTTAATCCAAGTGCAAGGAAAGCCACTGGAGGGAGTTTTAAGTAGTTCTCTCATTTGTGTACTAAAAAGGCCACACTGCTTGCTATGCAGATTGTAACAGGTCAATAACATAAATAGGGGGCCAGACACAGAGGTGGCTCACACCTATAATCCCAGCACACTTGAGGCCAGGAGTTCAACACCAGCCTAGGCAACAAAACAAGACCCTGTCTCTACAAAAAAATAAAAATAAAATGTTAGCCGAGCTTGGTGGCACAAGCCTGCAGTCACAGTTACTCCAGAGGCTGAGACAGGGAGGATCACTTGAGCCCAGGAGTTTGAGGTGAGCTATGATCATACCACTGTACACCAACCAGCATGAGTGACATAGCAAGCTCTTATCTCCATTTCAAAAAGCTTCCTCAGGTGATTTTTAGCAAGGTATACATGTTCCTCCTTAGAACCAGACAAAACAAGGGAGGATGCTAAGTAACATAAAGGAATTTCACAGTAAGATGATTGGAAATTCAACGTTTTAGAGATGGACAAGTATTTTCAGGGTTTGAGCTGAATGGGATTGGAACTTTCATAGCAGAGCAGAAGTTCACAACTTTAGAGTCTGTAATAATGGCTGATTATTTAACCATATAGCTAATTATATATCTAATTATGGTAGCTTGTTTAAAAAATTACTGGGTCCTACCCAGAGATTCTGATTTAGTTGGTCTGGGGTAGGAACTGAGAATGTTTGTTCAAGAAGCATCACAGAAGATTTGAGCATAGGTTGTACAAACGATTTCAAGATAAATAGTGTAGAGTCACTTTTGAGAATGCAAAACAAACAGGGATGCAAATAGAGCTTTTAAACACATACTAGATAGCCCTCATCCCCGCCACAGTACCCACCCCCCGCAACACACACATAATCTGAAACAGGCCTGACATAAAGTCTTAGAGGTGCGATTCATAATCAAAGGCCTGACATCCATGAAAAGGCAAATGTGTACAATCTTTCCCCCTGCCAAAATTTAACTTAGTCTTTCTTCTCTCCAATAAGAACTTACTGGTATCCACACATTCTCAACAATACAGCAGTATCCTTCTATTTAATGGTTGCTAATTTGGCAGGTAAGAAAATTTTTATCTGGATTTCTTTAATAATCAGTGAGACCAAAAACACTTTCTTAGGGTGACATTCCAAAATTTATTAACATGTGAGTGTACTCAGTCTTCCTCCTCTACTCATTCTGCCCTTCCTAAAGAGGAAAGATTTGCTGCGACTAGGTTGATCAATATAATAAAGGAATAAAGAAGGAAATGTTGATGAGAAGACACCTTGTTGGCTGGGATTTAGGAAGAAAGCTTTAGAGTTTGACCAGTGAGAAGCTCCCGGGCAGCAGGAAGAAAGGAAAAGAGAAAAGGAACTTGTAAAAAATATTAATGTGGTTATGAATTAAGTTCCCTTTAATACACTCTTTGAAGACAAATGGAATTCCTTTTTAATTCCTTCTGGTTTTAAACTATGCTTCTTGAACAAGCCCCAGTTCTGAACTTGCACCAGGTACTTTTCTGGATTCGCTGGGATTACATCCAGGTCATTTTCCTGGCCACCTGGAAAAGCCTAGCTGCTTTTGTAAATTTTCTGTTGATATCCTTTGCACATTTTTTCTTCTGAGACTTATTTATTTTAATAAAATTTGTTTCTTAAGGCTGTTTTAGGGTCACAGCCAAACTGAGTGGAAAGTACAGAGTTCCCATTTACCGCCTGTCCCTACACAGACACAACCTCCCCCAATATCAACATCCCACACAAGAATGGTACATTTGTTACCATCAATGAACCTACAGTGACCCAATATTATCAACCAAAGTCCATAGTTATTAGGGTTCACTCTTGATGTTGTACATTCTACCATTCTTGACCTATGTATAATGACATGTATCCACTATTATAGTACTGTACATAATAGCTTCATTGCCCTAAAAATCTTGTTCTCTGACTATTCATCCCTCTCTCCCCTGTAACCCATAATAATGGCTAATCATTTTACAGTCTCCATAGTTTTTGCCTTTTCTAGATGTCACACAGTCACAATCGTACACTGTGCAGCCTTTTCAGGTTGGCTTCACTTACTAATATGAATTTGAGGTTCCTCCATGTCTCTTCATGGCCTAATAGCTCATTTTTTTCTAGTGCTAGCATTTCATTGTCTAAATGTACCTTAACTCATTTATCCATTTACCTACTAAAAGGCATCTTGGTTACTTCCAAGTTTTGGCGATTATGAATACAGCTGCTATAAACATTTGTGTGCAGGTTTTTGCGTGGACGTTTCAATTCATTTGGAAAAATACTGAGAAGCATGATTGCTGGGTTAAATGGTTAAGAGTACGTTTAGTCTTGTTAGAAACTACCAAGCCATCTTTAAAAGTGGCTGTGCTAGCCGGGTTCGACAGCTCATGCCTGTAATCCCAGCACTTTGGGAGGCTGAGGCGGGTGGATTACCGGAGGTCAGGGGATCGAGACCAGCCTGGCCAACATGGTGAAACACCGTCTCTACTAAAAATACAAAAAATTAGCCAGGAGTGGTGGTAGACGCCTGGAATCCTAGCTACTCAGGAGGCTGAGGCAGGAGAATCACTGGAACCCGGAAGGTGGAGGTTGTAGTGTGCTGAGATCGCGCCACCGCACTCCTGCCTGGGTAACAGAGTAAGACTCTATCTCAAAAAAAAAAAAAAAATTGGCCGTGCCACTTTGCATTCCCACCAGCAACAGATGAGTTCCTATTATTTCATATACTGCCCAGCATTTCGTGTCATCAGTGTTCTGAATTTTGGGCATTCTAATAGGTATATGGTGGTATCTCATTATTTTAATTTGCATTTTCCTGACAACATATGATGTGGTACATCTTTTCACATGTTTACTTTCCATCTACAAATCTTCTTTGGTGAGGTGTTTGTTAAGGTCTTTAGCTTATTTTTTAACCAGGTTGTTTATATTCTTACCATTGATGTTGAAGAATTATTTGTATATTTGCAGTAGTAGTCGTTTATCAAATGTATCTTTTGCAAATATTTTCCTCCCAGCCTGTGGCTTGTCCTTTAATTCTCTTCAGTGTCTTTTGCAGAGAGAAAAAAAAAAAATTTAACTTTAATGAAATTTCAGCTTATCAAGTCTTACTAACGACTTTCTAGATACTACACCAAAGACACAATCTTGGATTGTACCCTGCCTGGTGTAAGGTCTGTGTCTTGATTGATTTCTTTTGCAGGTGAATGTCAGGTTATTCCAACCTTATTTTTTGAAAATATTGTATTTTTTCCATTGTATTGCCTTTATTTCCCTGTCAACGATCATTTGACTACACTTACAAGGGTCTATATCTGGGCTCTATTGTGTTCCACTGATCTATTTGTCTATTCTCTCACTAGTGCCATACTGCCTTAATAACTGCAGTCTTACAGTAAGTCTTTAACTTGGGCAGTGTCAATTCTCCAACTTTGTTCTTTTCCTTTAATACTGTGTTGACTGTTCTAGATCTTCTGCCTCTCCATATAAACTTTAGGATCAGTTTCTTGATAGCCACAAAGTAACTTGGTAGGATTTTGACTGGGATTGCATTGAATCTATACAACAAGTTGGGAAGAACTGACATTCTGATGATGATGTGTCTTCCTATCCATGAACACAAAATATTTCTACATTTATTTAGTTCTTCTGTTTTCTTTCATCAGTTTTGTAGGTTTCTTTACATAGATCTTGTATATATTTTGTTAGATTTATACCTACACATTTCATTCTGCGGGTTGCTAATGTAAATGTTTTTAATTTATTGTGTTTTTAATTTCAAATTCCACTTGTTCACTGCTGGCAATATAAGAAAGTGATAGTGGTTTATAAGTTCCAGAAGTAATTTTCTTGGTTCTTTTTAATTTTCTTCATAATCCTGTCATCTGTGAACAATGACAGTTTACTTCTTCCTTTTCAACCTATATACCTTTTATTTCCATTTTTGTCTTATTGCATCAGCTAGGACAGAATGATGCTGAAAAGCAATGGTTAGAGGGGACATTCTTGCCTTGTGCTTAATCTTTGCCGGAAAGGTTCCAGTTTCTCAACATCAACTATGGTATTAGCTGTAGGGTTTTTGTAGATGTTCTTTATCAAGGTAAGAAAGTTCCTCTCTCTTCCTAATTTACTGAAAGCCTTCATAACGCATTAGTGTTGGATTTTATCAAATGCTTTTTCTGCATCTATTGATACAACCCTGTGATTTTCCTTCTTTAGCCTGTTAATGTGCTAGATTACACTAATTGATTATCCAATATTGAGCCAGCCTTGCATACCTGGGATAAATCCCACTTGGTTGTGGTATATAATTTTTCATGCATTTTTGAATCAAATTTGCTAATTTTACGGAGGATTTTTGCATCTGTTTGTAAGAGATGTTAGTATGTACTTTGCTTTTCTTGCAATATGTGTTTTTTGAATTAGGATAATGCTGGTCTCATAGAATGAATTAAGATGTATTTCCCCTACTTCTGTCTTCTGGAAAAGACTGTGAATAACTGGCATAACTTTTTCCTTAAATATTTGGTAGACTCACTAGTGAACCCATCTGGACCTGGCACTTTCTGTTTAGGAAGATTATTAATTGTAGATTCAGCTTCTTTGCTAAATACAGGCCTATTCTGATGGTCTATTTCTTCTTGTGTGACTTTTGGCAGACTGCACCTTTTAAATAACTGGTCCATTTCATCTAGGTCATGAAATTTATAAGCAGAGGGTCAGTCATAATATTCCTTTATTATCTTTTCAATATCAATGGGATCTGTAAAGATGCTGCTTTCATTTTTGATATTAGTAATTTGTATCCTTTCTTTTTAGCTGGTCTAGCTAAAGGATTATCTATTTTACTAATCTTATTAAAGAACCAGCTATTGACTTTATTGATTTTCATTTCATTGATTCCTGCTCTAACTTTTATTATACTTCTTTTCTTCTACTTACTTTGGATTTGATGTGTTCTTTTTCTGTTTCCTAATGTGGCACTTTAGATTACTGATTTTGGATCTTTTTTTTTTTTTTTTTTGAGACAGAGTCTTGCTCTGTCGCCCAGGCTAGAGTGCAGTGGCACAATCTCAGCTCACTGCAAGCTCCGCCTCCTGGGTTCACACCATTCTCCTGCCTCAGCCTCCCGAGTAGCTGGACTACAGGCACCCACCACCACGCTATTTTTTGTATTTTTAGTAGAGACAGGGTTTCACTGTGTTAGCCAGATGGTCTCGATCTCCTGACCTCATCATCCGCCCGCCTCAGCCTCCCAAAGTGCTGGGATTACAGCCGTGAACCACCGCGCCCAGCCGATTTTGGATCTTTCATCTTTTCTAATAAATGCATTCAATCCAATAAATTTCCCTCTAAGCTCTGGTTTCACTACATCTCACAAATTTTGATAAACTGTATTTTCATTTTGATTTATTTCAAAATATTTTTAAGTGTTCCTGATTTCTTCTTTGACCTATGTATTATTTAGAAGTTGTTTAATCGTCCACATATTTTGAGATTTTTCCAGTTATCTTTCAGTTACTGGTTTCTATTTAATTTTATTGTGCTCTGAGAGCAGATATGGCATGATTTCTAGTTTGTTAAGTTTGTTTTATGGCCTAGAATGAAGTTTATCTTGGTGAATGTTCCATGTGAGCTTGAGAAGAATGTGTTATCTGCTGTTATTTGGTGAAGTAGTCTATAGATGTCAATTATACCCAGTTGATTGACAGTGCTATTAAGTTCAACTATGTCCTTATTGATTTTTTGTCTACTGGAGTTGTTTCTGATAGAGGAGTGTTAAAGTGTCCAATTATAATAGTACATTCATATATTTCTCATTGCAGTTCTATCAGTTCTTGCCTCATATTCTGATGCTTTGCTGTTAGGCATATAGATATTAAGGACTGTTGTATGTTCTTGGATTACTTATCTCTTTGGCATTATGTCCTATTTATCCCTGATGATGTACAGTGCTCTGAAGTCTATTATTAATATAGCTATCCTCAGTTTATTTTGGTTAATGTTAGCATGATATATCTTTCTCCATTCCTTTACTTTGTGTCTTTAAAGTGGGTTTCTAATTGATAACATATAGTTGGGTCTTGCTTTTTAATTCACTCTACTAATCTCTGCCTGTTAATTGGTATATTTAGACCACAGATGTCTAAAGTGATTATTGATATAGTCTGGACTAACATCTATCATATTTGTTACAGGTTTCTGTGTGTGGACCCTGTTCTTTGTTCCTATTTCTGTCTTTTACACTTTTTCTGCCTTTTGTGGTTTTAACTGAACACGTTATATGATTTCATTTTCTCCCTTTTCTTGGCATATCAATTATACAGTTGACCCTTAAACAACATGGGTTTCAACTGCACAGGTCCTCTTATATGCACATTTCTTTTAACTAAATGAAGACAGATAATACAGTATTTAACTGGGCGTGGTGGCTCATGTCTGTAATCCCAGCACTTTGGGAGACCGAGGCTGGCGGATCACGAGGTCAGGAGTTCGAGACCAGCCTGGCCAACCTGCTGAAACCCCGTCTCTACTAAAAATACAAAAATTAGCCAGGCGCAGTGGCAGGCACCTGCAATCCCAGCTACTCCAGAGGCTGAGGCAGAATTGCTTGAACCAAGGAGGCGGAAAATGAAGTGAGCTGAGATTGCGCCACTGCAATCCAGCCTGGGTGACAGAGCAAGTCTCCGTCTCAAAAAAAAAAAAATAATAACAACAGTATTTGTGGGATGTTAAGACTACATATATGTAGGATCAACATTCTGTATACACAAGTTCAACAGGGCCATCTGCATGACTTGAGTATGTGAGGATTTTGGTATACTCAAGGAGTCCTGGACCCAACTGCCCATGTATACAGAAGAATGCCTGTTCTCATCTTTCCCTTCCTTCCCCTTCCCCTTCTTCTTTTTCAATTTTTACTTCTCTCAGTGGTTTCCCTGGAGTTTGCAATAAACATTTACAACTCATCCAAGTCCACTTTCAAATAATGTTATACCACTTCATAAGCAGTCCAAGTACCTTATAATAACCAAATATTCCTAAATCCACTCTTTCATCTGTTGCATCATTGCCATCATTCATTTCACTTATACCTAAGTACATGTATAGATACACACACATACACAAACCCACAGAAGTATAATTGAATACATGGTCGCCATCATTATTTTAACAAACTGTTATCTGTTAGATCAATTATGAAAAAGGAATATAAAAGGTTTTAAGATTCAAGCTTCTGACCTATATGATTTTCCTTCTCTCTGAAGAACTTTTTCTTTTTTTTTTACATATTTCTTACAAATCAGATTTGCAATAAATTCCCTCAATTTTTGCTTTGAGTAAGTCTTTTTTACATATTTCTTACAAATCAGATTTGCAATAAATTCCCTCAATTTTTGCTTTGAGTAAGTCTTTATTCTTCCTTCACTTTGGAAGGGTAACACAACATGGCAGGATATAAAGTTCTAGGTGGTAGGCTTCTTTCTCTCAACACTAAATATTTCACTCTATTCTCTTCTTGCTTGCATGATTTCTGAGAAGTTGGATGTAATTTTTATCTTTGCTTCTCTATAGGTAAGGTATTTTTCCTCTCCAGCTTCTTTCAAGATGGTTTCTTTATCTTTGATTTTCTGAAGTTTGAATATGGTGTGGCTAAGTGTAGATTTTCGGCACTTATCATCTTTGGTGTTCTCTGAGCTTCCTGGATCTGTAGTTTGATATCTGACACTCATTTGGGGGAATTCTGTTATTACTTAAAACATTGCTTCTGTTCCTTTCTTTTTTTCTGCTGCTTTTGTATTTCCTTATGTATATTTTGCACCTTTGGCAGTTGTCTCACAGTTCTTGGACATTCTGTTCTGAGGGAGTTTTTTCTCCATCATTTTTCTTCTTGCTTTTCAGTTTTGGAAGCTTCTTGTAATATCCTCAAGCTCAGAGATTTTTAAAAGTCCAGTATACTAATGAGCCCATCAATGAAATTCTTCATTTGTTACAATATTTTTCACTACAGTATTTTCTTTTTTATTCTTTCTTAAAATTTCCATCTCTCTGCTTACATTATCCATCTGTTCTTGCACATTGTCTACTTTTTCCATTAAAGCCTTCTGCATGCTAATCCTATATATTTTTTAATTCCTGGCCTAGAAATAAAGCCACATACCTACAGCCATCTAATCTTTGGCAAAGTCAACAAAAATAAGCAATGGGGAAAGGATTCCCTATTCAATAAATGGTGGGATAGCTCCCAAGCCATTTTTGCAGGAGAATGAAACTGGATTAACTCAAGATGGATTTAAGACTTCAACGTAAGACCTCAAACTATAAGAATCCTAGAAGAAAACCTAGGAAACACCACTCTGGGCATTGGCACCTTGGGAAAGACTCTATGACTAAGTCCTCAAAAGCAACCGCAACAAAAACAAAAATTGACAATTGAGATTTAATTAAACTAAAGAGCTTCTGTATAGCAGAAGAAACTATCAACTTAGAAAACAGATAACCTACAGAATGGGAAAAAGTATTCACAAACCATGTATCTGACAAAGGTCTCATATCCAGAATTGATAATGAACTTAAACAACTGAAGCAAAAAATACCCCCATTTAGGCCGGGTGCGGTGGCTCAGGTCTGTAATCCCAGCACTTTGGGAAGCCGAGGCAGGTGGATCACGAGGTCAGGAGATCGAGACCATCCTGGTTAACACAGAGAAACCCCATCTCTATTAAAAATATAAAAAAAATTAGCTGGGCATGGTAGCGGGAGACTGTAGTCCCAGCTACTCGGGAGGCTGAGGCAGGAGAATGGCGTGAACCCTGGAGGTGGAGCTTGTAGTGAGCCAAGATAGGGCCACTGCACTCCAGCCTGGGCGGCAGAGCAAGACTCTATCTCAAAAAATAAAATAAAATAAAACAACCCCATTTAAAAATGGTCAAAAACACAAGAACAGACACTTCTCAAAAGAAGACATACAAGCAGCCAACCAACATATGAAGAGAGAGGCTCAACATCACTAATTATCAGAGAAATGCAAATCAAAATCCCAATGAGTTATCATATCCCATCAGTCAGAGTGGTTATTACTTTTTAGTATAAAACAACAGATGTTGGCAAGGCTACAGAGGAAAGGGAAGCTTTATACATTGTTGGTGGGAATGTAAATTAGTTCAGCCACTGTGGAAAGCAGTCTGGAGACTTCTGAAAGAACTTTAAAAGAACTGCCGGCCGGGCGCGGTGGCTCAAGCCTGTAATCCCAGCACTTTGGGAGGCCGAGGCGGATGGATCACGAGGTCAGGAGATCGAGACCATCCTGGCTAACATGGTGAAACCCCGTCTCTACTAAAAATACAAAAAAAAAAACTAGCCGGGCGAGGTGGCCGGCGCCTGTAGTCCCAGCTACTCGGAGGCTGAGGCAGGAGAATGGCGTGAACCTGGGAGGCGGAGCTTGCAGTGAGCCGAGATCGCGCCACTGCACTCCAGCCTGGGTGACACAGCGCGAGACTCCGTCTCAAAAAAAAAAAAAAAAAAAAGAACTGCCATTCGACCCAGCAATCCCATTACCGGGTATACAACCATAAAAAAACAAACTGTTGTACCAAAAAGACACACGCACTCACATATTCATCCCAGCACTATTCACAATAGCAAACACATGGAATTAACCTAGGTGCCCATCAACAGGGGACTGGATAAATAAAATGTGGTACACACACACACCATGGAATACTATGCAGACATAACGAAGAATGAAATCACGTCCTTTTGCAGCAACATGGAAGGAGTTGGAGGTCATTATCCTAAGCAAATTAAGGTAGGAACAGAAAACCAAATACTGCATGCCCTCACTTATAAGTGGGAGCTAAACACTGGGTACTCACGGACATAATGATGGCAACAATAGACACTGGAGACTACTAGAGGAGGGAGGGAGGAGGCAGAAGGGATGAAAAACTGTGGGATACTAAGGTCAGTACCTGGGTGATGGGACCATTCAGACCCCAAACTTCAGCATCATGCAACATACCCAGGTAACAGACCACACACACGTACCCCAGAATCTAAAATAAAAGTTTTTTAAAAAAAAAAAGTAAAAATAAATAAAAAAATTTCTGGTCTGATATTTCCAACATTCCTGCCATATTTGGCTATGGTTCTGATGTTTGGTTCGGTCTCCTCAAACTGCAGTTTTTGCCTTTTAGTATGCCTGTAATTTCTTGTTAAAGTTGGTAATATACTAAGTATTAAAAAAAAAAAAAGCCTACAGTAAACAGGTGTTTTGTAATGTAGCACTAGGGTGATGGAGGAGAGGCATTCTATAGGCCTAGGATTAGGTCTCAGTCCTCTGGCGAGCCTGTGCCTCCACACTGTGAACTTCCACCAGCGCTTCTCAGGTTTTTTCCTCCCTTCAAATGGAACAGGGTGGCTGGAGAGGGCTGGAGTTATTTCCCTTCCCCCAAGTGGAAGTCTAGAGGGAGTTAAGAGTTAGGAATTTCCTTTTCTCCATGTGGAGGGCTAGAGTTGACTGGAGCTGCATTTTTCCCATTCCCCAGTTAGGTTAGGTTCTAAGAGAAATAATTTCTCCTGAGGGCAGGCCTTGTTAAGGACAGAATACCTTGGTGTATTTCAAAATGTTTCACTTCCCCCTTCTCCTGCTGACAGCGTAAGAGGATTTTTCTCAAATACTTACTGTGAGGACCTGGTAGAGCTCCAGGAAGTAAATCTCACAAAACTATGAGGGCTTCCTTATGACTGGCTCTCCCTGGAGTTTTTAGGTCTCAGAGCTGTCCACACTGAGCCTCCAGCAACTCCTCAATTACAGCTCAGGTTTTCCTACCCAGGTACTGGTTCCCTCAGGGCTTTCTGATCCTCGGTTTCTGCTTCAGTAGTTGTGATTCTCTGTATCCACCTGTCTGTCTCTCCAGTTTTGGAGGATGTGGTTTGCCCTGTGACTTCACTTCTCTGAGGAATCTAAGAAGTGTTGTCTATTCTTCATTTTGTTCAGTTATTTATTTTGTCAGGACCAAGTGGTAATTACCGAGTTCCTTACATGCTACACTGGAAATTGGAAGTCTTCAGAGATTACTTCTTAATCGTTTTTAAGAGTGCTTTGTATATGAAGATATATACCCAAAAATCAGACAAAAAAACCCTCTGTCAGGTTTTATAGATATTCCTCCTCCTTTGTCATCTTTCAATCTTGTTTATATTGGTTTTGGAGGCACAGGAGTTTGAATGCTTATACACTCAAATCTATGATTACGGTTTCTGATTTTATGACAGAAAGGTCTTCCTGCTATTAAGAATATAATACCTTTATCCTTTTTTTTTTTTTGTACTTTTATGTTACTTTCAGTTTTTCCATTTCCATTTCTTACCCATCAGAATTTTTTTTCTTCAGTTTTTATTAAATGGCTGGCTAGCTGTCACAACATCATTTACCAAATAATTCCATCATGCTCCAAAAACCATAAAATGCTGTCTTTATCTTAGACTAAATATCTATTAATAATTGGGTATGTTTCTGGACTTGACTTTGAGGAAAAAAAAAAAACTGGGAACAGAGACTGCCTGTGAAATGAACTGACTAGCTGGAAACAGGGAAGAAAAAAAGATTAACTTTTCACTGTTCCCTTTTAAATTTATTTCATGTGCTTTGAATTATCACTCAAAACATCAATACAAATTTGTTGAAGTTCTGCTTACTAGACATGATAGAATTATCAAATATTTCAGATTTGGCAAATTATACCACAACCCCATATGCACCTGAATACCTGAAATCGTAAGTCTATCTAGAGCTTAAAATCCTGATTTAATCTATTCTATTTTAAATAAATAGTAAAAGTACCTCAACTGTCTTAAACTAGATGTTTCTCTGCCACTTAACATGGTCAAACACAAAACCATATTTTACCATGAAGGGAAAACAAAAGCTTCTGTCTAAATCCTTAGTTGTTATATTAAGGCTGCTACTGGAAATGTATAAGAATCTCAGATAAGGTCAATTTCTTACTGTGTATGTTTCCCAGATCCAGCCATCACAGATGTATTTTACTTTTTGTGTTGTCAGCTAGTCACCATCTTTTTCTACCAATACCTACAGTGAATACTTAATCAGAACCTAATCTTTTTATTCTATTGCTATCTGATCATTATATTTTCAACATCATCTCCTTATCATTCAATTTCAATCTCTAAAGTCAAACTTAACCTCTGTTGTAACCATAATTCCATAAGCAGACTGCCTGAGAGAAAAGAGGTATTCACCTAGCAGCAGATAGAAAAAGAACAGCTTTCTTCTGTTAGGTCAGTATTCTTAAGATCCTCTCTCTCTCCCACTATTTTCTGAACAACTATGAAAGACAGACTCATTTAGTAATTTTAGCCTTTCTCCAAATAAATGTACTTTTTAGCTACTGAAAACTCTCTCCCAATAGAAATGGGAAGGTGACCTAGTATTCAGTCTCATTAGCATTCTCATTAATAATTACAAGGATCAGATACTATCTTTGTACCCTCTAATTCTGCTCTCACTACCTGCTCTCCTAGGTACTTTCCTACTCTCTGATGCTCTGCTAATAAATGAACTCCTTCAACATGCAGAAGATGCACATTCCACATATCTCCTAGGAAAACTAATATTTAAAAAAAGAAAACAATGCTTTTAACAGTCTAATTACCCTTAGGTTTTAAAACCCCTTACGTTTGATCTTCGTAACAGTATCATCCCCATATTCAACAGGAAACGTACAGTGTGATTTACCAAACATCACATTACTGGTAGTAGAACTAGGTCTCCTGTGAGAATGTCCTTTGCCCTAAATACACTGCCTTCCTCAGAGAAGAAAAGTGTCTTTGTAGAACACAATGAAGGATGTGCTTTATATAGCACAATGTACAACTATTAGTGATATATGTATAAAATCAAAATTAAGTTCAGTACTTAAAGAAATATCTTCTATATAAGAAATGATTTCAAGCACGCCAAGAACCCACAGTATAAAAGCTTCTAGGCAGAAGGTACTATATTTCCTTTTCTCCCAGTGCCCCAGCACCTTATCTTATACAGTGAAGTACTAATGGCCACTTTTTTTTTTTCAGACAGAGTCTTACTCTGTCACCCAAGCTGGAGTGCAGTGGTGCAATCTCAGCTCAATGCAACCTCCACCTCCCTGGTTCAGGTGATTCTCCCGCCTCAGTCTGCCGAGTAGCTGGGATTACAGGTGTGCACCACCATGTCCAGCTAATTTTTGTATTTTTAGTAGAGATGAGGTCTTGCCACGTTGGCCAGGCTGGCCTCAAACTCTTGGCCCCAAGTGATCTGCCCTTGTTGGCTCCCAAAGTGCTGGGATTACAGGCATGAGCCACCGCAACCAGCGTAACGGCCACTTATTTCTTAGCAGATCTCAACTATCTGCTAATAAATTTAGCAGATTTCTGTGTATCTGAGTCACAGTCCAATACACAGAAATTACAAACACACTCCACTAAAATCTGGGCACTTTTCATGAGAGACTCTCCGCAGATGAAGTCTTACTTTAGATAAACAATTTTCAACCATATCAGACTCAATGTGCCCCCTGCATAAAATATTTTCCAACTTCTGCTTTACCACCCTGAAATAAAATAACAATATTCCTACAATTTCAAACAAATCCATATATCCTAAATAAGAATGGAAAAGAGACATGAAAATGATTTATAATAACATATATTTCGATGTGGGGCAAAACTACACTAGAAGACTTAAAGAAGTAACTAGTAGCTGAATATATCTATGAATGCAGAGCTATTTGTGATACAATTTTCCAAAACTGTAAACAACTCTTAGTCAAGTTGTGAACAAAACAATCTTCCTTCAGTTCACATAATGGCTACATGTGGAAACAGACACTGGAAAATTCAGTTAAAATCATGATGTAAGATGGAGGTTCCAGGCTTTGATAATTACAAATATTACATGAATGTCAAGCAAGACATTCTTAAATCATGCAGGACATGGGGAGACTTTGTTCAGCACTGTCCCACAACTCTCTAGCCTCCACTCAACAAACGCAAGTTGTTAGCTCCAATCATTACAACAATCTAAAAAATGTCTTCTAGTTTCCCCTTGGAGGGCAACACCGAGCTGCATCCATTGCCTTAAACACAATTCTGCTATCTATCCCAGTATAATGTAAAGAAGCTTGGGAAGCATGAATTAGATCTCCAGTTCTGTTACCAATGACCTGTGTGATCACTGGCCAATGAGATAACTTCTCTAAACCTCACTTTCCATGGTACCAAAAGGGAATAAACACTACCTGGCTTTTTAAGTTGTCAGAATGACTCAATGACATGTGTGCAGCACATGGTAGGTGGTTTCCAACCCATGGCCTATTGAGATGTGAAAAAAGGCACTGTTCCAGGTAAATAGAAAGCAAGCAGCAAAAAGTAACCTAAATGTGGAAGAGGCAGAAGATATAATAAGCATACAAAATAAAATTCAACGCACAGCAGTCTAGGGACATTTCAGAGAGCAGCCAGCAGTCCTACCTATCTCAGCAACCCCTGAAGGCATTAATGTGCTAGGATTAGCTGAAATAATTAATATTCACAATGATGATCTCCAAAGTAAAAAGGCAAGAAAGGCATACATTTTAAAGGGACTTCCAATGTACGTGGCTGAATTTTTTTTTAAATCTGATGCTTAGTGACTGTATTTCACAAATATTATTCAAATTTTTATTGGGCATTTACTCTAACTTAGGCTAGATAGTTGGAAAACACAAAGAAATCCAGTACACCACGTCTGTTCTCAAACATTTTGCCATTCAGTATATTAGACATGGTAGAGGCAGAATGACACAGATAAGAAATAGAAATTCAAGTAATAAATTATGGGGGCACAGACAAAATTAGGAATAATTGTCCCTGAGGAAAAACAAGGACGTCTTCATGGCATAGGCCACTGAAAAATGAGGGTTCTGATAGGTACAGAATGGGGAGCAAAGTGTTAAGGGAAAAACAAAATCTGGGCAAAAGCACTGAGCATGAAAATACAGACTGGTTCAGAGAAGAGAGGTAGGGAAAGGGTACATTAGGAGTTGGGGGTGAAGGTAGTGAAAGTAAAGGCTGTAAAGCTATTTCAGGACCTGTTCATGAAGGGATATGAATGATATTCAAATTCATTTCAGTTTTATTGAACAAGAGAGTTCGCCAACACGCTGGTGCTTATGCAGCACACCTGATCCTCAACGCTGAATAATGACCAAAAATAAAAGATTCAGAGTAAATGCAAATTACTACTAAAATTCCTGAAATAAAAATAGTCTTGACATGAATTAATAAGCAAAAAGAACCTAACCCAACAGTAGAAAGTAGCTTCTGAGCTTGTTTCTTAAATAATGAAAATATTACCCAATTTATTGACTGAGAACGGAAAGAAATTTAGGATAATCTGTTGTGTCCTTTGATTGTCTTCCACGCAAGTCACATTATTTCCTAAACATATTATTTAGCAGTGCCTCACATCATCCCCGAAAGGCAAGAGACAGACTACAGTATTATTATCCCCTTTTTATCACAGGGAAACTGAGGAACAAGAAGACAAAATTATAGTATGGTCACAAAAGCCATCATATTTTTTAGGACTTTAATTAAAGGCTCCAAGCCTACATTTCATCTTTTATTCTTCACACCATCTGAATACTAGAATTATCTTTTACTATCGTCTTAACTGGAAAAAAGAAAAATATCTAAATTTTAAGATCATTTTCTCAATTTGGTACTGTCACAAAAAAAAAAAAGTTTTAAAAGTCTACCCTTGAAATGATATTTGCAAGAACAGCAAGGGTAAGCAGTAACCCAACCTCCAAAAAATACAGTTGTAAATCTTATAGCTGTAATACAGTTGTAAATCTTAAGACAGGTCAGGAATCCTAGACCCAGCCCTTACTTTGAACATCTGGCAGGCCTCAGGGAAATAATGGAGATTTGTGTCTGTAAAAGTCTTTGCAGATGCTCTAATGAAAAGGTGCCCTAAGAGGCCCAGAACAGTGGTATCACTACACTCACCACCGCAAACATGAAATCCTCCTCTGTCCCTCCCTGCCTTGCACCACGAGACTCGCGGCACACAAGGAGGCCTATGCAAGAACCTCTCGACATTTCCCTTAAAATGCGGTACTATAAGGACGCCTTCGGTGCTGGGCCTCCGTAAACACTGAGGGTACCGGATGTGGCCAGGCACACCTCAAAGTCTTGGCTCTCCAAAACCAGGGCCTGGTCGAGAGTCTTTTATTGGACACCGAGTTCCTGCGAATATCTCACTTTTCACACAGGCGCTGCCAATCCCTGCCCTCCAGTACCCTTCCTCAGCCTCCTGCCGCACTCTTGCCGCGAGGTGGGCGTCCCAAAGAGCTAAGGAGGAGGGTAAGGTTGGTTAGAGCGCAAGGGCCAAGGCCGCGGCCGCGAGGCCGTCCAGCACAGGCTACGGTCCTGCCGGTCCAGCCCCGGAGCCCGGCCGCCTGGCCCCGGCCCTGGCCTGGGCCAACGCGCCGCCGCCGCCGCCGCCGCCGCCGCCGCCGCCTATCAGCGGAGCGCAGGGGCGGGGCTGGCCGGCTCGGCGGCCAGGCCGGCGGGCGGGGGCGGGCGGGGACGGGCGGGGGACCGACCGCCTCGCAGCCCAGGCCGCCGCGCGCACACACCGGGCCCGGCTCCCGAGGGCGCCAGCGCGGCCCCGGGGAGCGCGAGGAGCCGGCGAAGCGCGCGGCCTGCCGTTGGCGGCCTGGTCCGCAGCGCTCTGCGCCCACCCGTCCCGGACGTGGGGCCCAAGCCCCCGTGAAGATGGTGTCCTGGATGATCTCCAGAGCTGTGGTGTAAGTGCCGCTCACGGCGCCCTGCAGCCGCCGCGAGGCCCAGGGGAGCTGTGGGAAGGGGAAGGAGCCGAGAGGAAAGGGAAGGCCTGGGCCTGGGCGGGGACGGGGTGGCCCGGCCTGGGGCCTGCCGTGGGGCCGGGGGAGCCCTCGGCCTCCTCACCTTGGTCCACGTCGCTGCGGGGCTCCCTGCGGCTGCCGAGGGCCTAGCTGCGGCGACTGCGGCTGCGACGGCGGCGGCAGCTGTGGCGCTGCTCGGCTGCGTGCGGCGCGGCGCCCCTGCTCCGGCGGCGCTGGGTGGGCAGGCGCTCAGGGCAGGCGGCGCGCGCTCCCCGCTTCTGCTCCCCGCGCAGCGCGGCACCGCCCTGCGGGCCCGGGAGCGGCGCGCCTCGCAGCTACTCCCTGCGCAGGCTCCGCAGACGCTGAGCGCGGGAGGCTCCGCGATCCTCCCGAGGATGCGGCGGCAGTGCCGAGCCTTTGTATCCCGCGGCTGATACGTTGCGGTGTCTCTCTTGGCGGCTGATTGCCATTCGGTCACGTGTGGTAGGAGGAGAGATTTGTCTAAAAACCCGAGACCGCTCCCAGTCCAGGATCCCTGGGAAGGGTCCTAGTTGTCCCAAGATTTGCAGCTTACCGAGAAAGGTGACACCCGGCTGCTCGCCTAGATCCCCGAATTCGGCCCTGTCTTGGCGGAAATATTTGCTAAGTGATTGAAAGGCTGCAGGTGCCTGTTGCCTTTGTTCAAACTATCGGTTCATTTCATTGTTCTCCTACCAACAAGTGCTACAGGTCTGTAAGAAAAAAAATTCCTTGAGTTGTGGTGTTAATCGTGTAAATGTATTTGAATACAATTTAAACTGATTTTCTCTCATCCTCCCCATTTTACCCCTCTCCCCGATTAAAAAAAAAAAAAATTACCAAGTAAACAATGACGTAGTTACAGCTAGGGTCTGTGAATTCGTTATTCATCTCTGTAGTAGTGTTATCTCAGAAGGTTTCATAAAGGTATATGAAAAAATGTTTATGTGAGGTGGCAGGCTTCTCTGATTAGCTTTAGAATTTCGGAAAAATAACATTACCAGATTTTTTTTTGTTGTTGTTAAAAGGAGCTAAATTTTCTGAGTTTGGGGTTTATTTTGTTTGGAAGTGAATTACTAGTCCTATTTAATCAGATTTGCAGCACAGCATTCAAAATTTTTCATTTGATTAAATTGCAAAGTTTCTAGTTTTAAAGCCTCAGAGCTTCCTGTGTTCCCCTGTACAAAACTAAAAATCAAGATACAAACAAAAGGATACCGCAGATGCCTTCAGATTGTTTTTTAGCCTTTTCCTGGCCTCTCTTTTGAGTCTGTCATTTACCTAATCCAGGCATACCTTTCTTGACCTAGTAGATGTCTATCAACTGTTGTGTCCACACCTAGAAAATCAAGTGCCCTATTAAGAAGCTGTACTTTACAAAAAAAAAAAAAAAAGCCTCTGGATTTCTTTGACCAGTTCTTCAACTGACAGAAAATTGTGAAGCACTTTTAGACTTTTGTTTTTCATAATTGACAATACGAACGTCTGTTCTAGGTGCTACCTGTAACACAAAGGTCAGTAACACGTAGTTGATCATGGTCATTGACAGTTTGGGTGCACAGATATCTGCAGTACAGATCCAAATGTCAACTCTTATAAAAGTTACACCCAGTTGAATACCCAGTGTTGGACAAGGAAGGGATATCTGGTTGAGAAAAAGAAAAGGCAAGGGAGATTATGTTTCAGATGGGCCTTAAAGAATAGACAGGCCCAGTAGAGTGGCTCACACCTGTAATCCTAGCACTTTGGGAGGCCAAGGAGGGAAGATTGTTTGATCGCAAGAGTTAGAGACCAGCCTAGGCAACAGAGCAAGACCTTGTCTCCACAAAAAATGAAAAATTTAATTAGCCGGTCACAGTAGCTCACACCTGTTATCCCAGCTACTCAGGGACTGAGGTAGGAGGATCGCTCAAATCCAAGAGGTCAAGGCTGCAGTGAGCCGTGATCATGATCGTGCCACTGCACTCCAACCTGGGCCACAGAGCGAGACTGTGCCTCAAAAAAACAAAAAAGAATGGACAGAATCGAGGCGGCCAAAGATGAAAAAGGAAAGGATTCCAGATATAGGGACCAGCGTGAGCCAAAGCCCAGAGGAGGAAAAGCCCAGATTAGTTACAGTGGGCGTGAGGGACTCGGGTGGGGAAAAAGCAAGCTGGAAAGATAGCCTGGGGTGTGTTTTCAAGAAAGAAGGGGTAAATGTTATAAGGCAGCAACAGCTTTGCTTTGGAAGATTCTCTGCCCTTCTGTGAAATTTTCCAGTGGAGACCTGGAAAACAAGGAGACTCCTTAGGAGACTCCCTAACTGGAGAGAGGGGATTAAAGCCTCTTTGCAGTTAAAGTGCTTTAGCTACAGAATGTAAGGTTTGAGGCTAAAGACAGGGAACAGTAATGTGAGGAAGAAAATGTCATGAAAAGAAACGTGTTTCTCAAGTGTCAGGAACCGTTATTTTGTGAGCCATTAGCACATTAGAAAGCACACTTGTCAGAGAATATAAACATCATTCCATTTTTCTTCTTTACTCAGTTTCTCTCTCTGAAAATGAAAGCGCAGTCACAGGATCTACACAAACTTGGAAACCTTTTTCACACCAGGAGGTAGAATTTACTTGATTCTTTCTAACTTACTGAGACAACCACCTCCTCCTGAGCAAGATCAGACCCTTCTCTCGACATGAACCTCTGGTAGCATGGGCAGGGAACCTCAATAACCAGAGCACCCTGTATGTAGAAGCACTTTGTCCCCAGATCCTGCACTTTAACACCGGAGAAATTAGCCCTGGACACCACTCTTTTTTTTCTTGAGACAGTGTCTCTCTGTCGCCCATGCTGGAGCGCAGTGGTGTGATCTCAACTCACTGCAACCTCCACCTCCCAATTCAAGCAATTCTCATGTCTCATGCCTCACCCTCCCAAGTAGCTGGGACTATAGGCGCGTGCCACCACGCCTGGCTAATTTTTTTGTATTTTTAGTAGAGACAGGGTTTCACCATATTGGTCAGGCTGGCCTCGATCTCCTGGCCTCATGATCCGCCCACCTTCCTCTCTAAGTGCTAGAATTACAGCCATGAGCCACCGCACCTGGCCCTGGATACCACTCTTTACAGCTGTGTGGTCTTGGGCAGCATGCTAAACCCTTCTGAACGTCAGTCTTCTTGCCTTTAAGTGATTATAATAAATACCACACGAGACTGTTGTAAAGAAAATTAGCCGGGCGTGATGGCGCCCAGCTGTAGTCCTGACTAGTAGGGAAGCTGAGGCACTAGAATCACTTGAACCCAAAGGGAAAGGTTGCAGTGAGCTGAGATCGTGCCACTGCACTCCAGCCTGGGCAACAGAGCAAGATTCTGTCTCAAAAAAAAAAAAGACTGTTGTAAAGATTAAATTAGTTTAACTAAAACGTGTAAGTGTGGTGCTTGGCATTGAGTGTGCACTTAAAACGTAATAGATATATAGATAGCTTTTTTATGAGGGAAGTGAGTAAAATGGTGTAGGAAGAAATATCACTGGATTGTTATCAAGAAACTTGGAATTCAGAACTGGCTTTGGTTACCTTAACGAGCTGAATGACCCTGAGGCAGTCTCTTGCTGATTATAGACCTTGGTTCTATTTCTTAGAAGAGGCAAAGAGACCTGATAACCCCCAAGCTCTTTTGTCCAGCCTTAGCATTCTGTGATGATATGAAAGTATTTTTCCATTACTCACAGTCTGTTCAAACTCAGCTTACTTTAACATCAAGGCAAGATTGACAGGTTAGTTACCAATTTTTTTTTTTTTTTTTTTTGAGACAGAGTTTTTCTCTTGGTGTCCAGGCTAGAGTGCAGTGGCACGATCGTGACTCACTGCAATGTCCGCCTCCTGGGTTCAAGCAGTTCTCCTGCCTCAGCCTCCCAAGTAGCTGGGATTACAGGCGTGTGCTACCACGCCCAGCTAATGTTTGTATTTTTAGTAGAGACGGGGTTTCACCGTGTTGGCCAGCCTGGACTTGAACTCCTGACCTCAGGTGATCCTCCTGCCTCGGCCTCCCAAAGTTCTGGGATTACAGGCATGAGTAGTTACCAATTTTTAAGGGATAGTAGTTTGAGATTACCAATAATGTTCCATTCATATATGATATCCGCACCTCACCTTTTGAAACATGACTCTCATAAGTTGAGGGAAATTCAGTTTTTCCCCTAACTTTTCTTAATTTGTTTTTATGATGTAGCATTGTGATTAAGATCAAGATTAAAGCTAGATTGCCAAATTCAACTATTAGCTCTGCCATTTATGTGTCATAACCTACCCCACGCGTTTAAATACATTAATATATGTAATGTCCATAGTCCAGCATCTGGCACATAGTAAGCATTCAGTAAATGCTAGTAGTAGTTATCAGAAAAATGAGAAACATGCTCTCCTAAAATCCCAGCATGCTGAATGTTTAAAGTATCTTCAATACACATTTTTTGTTTGAATCACTTTGTGTGTAGGTAACATAATTTTAATTAGAGTATAGTAAAAATGTGATACTATTCTTTATTATATTATAAGCATATTCTATGTTGCTCTGAAATCTTTTAAGCATCTTCTATGTTGCTTTAAAATCTTATTTAATATCTTCTGTTTGATCAAGCCAGTATTGTTTTCTTAGCCATTCATCTACTTATATTTAATTTTACATTTAGATAATTTCTAATATTTCATTATTGTAAGTAATGCTGCAATGCAATTATAATGCTATAATGGACATTATATATACTTCTTTTGAAGTACGTATTTCTTTGGGATAAAAATACAAGAGGAATATTTCTGAGTCAAACACTGAATATTTCTATGATCATTGATACAAATTGCCAAATTGCTTTCTAAAAGAATATTAATATTTTACATTGCTAGCAGCAATGTATGAGTACTTTCTTTATCACAATGTAGCCAGAATCAGAAGTTTTAATTTTTTAATACTTTACCAATAAATATAACATATCTCATTGTTTTCTTTTGTATTTTATTTATCAGCACGGTTGAATGCTTGTCCAGATTTTTATTAACTATATATATTGTGCATATAGTATGTATATACTTTGCCCTTTTATCTCTTGGTTACTTGATAATTTACTTGTTTTGTCTGAGCTTTTTAGATAATAAAGGAATTAACCTTTTCTTTTTTTTTTTTTTTTTTTTTGAGACGGAGTCTCGCTCTATCTCCCAGGCTGAAGTGCAGTGGCGTGATCTGGGCTCACTGCAAGCTCCGCCTCCCGGGTTCACGCCATTCTCCTGCCTCAGCCTCCCGAGTAGCTGGGACTACAGGCGCCCGCCACCACGCCCAGCTAATTTTTTGTATTTTTAGTAGAGACGGGGTTTCACCGTGGTCTCGATCTCCTGACCTTGTGATCCGCCCACTTTGGCCTCCCAAAATGCTGGGATTACAGGCGTGAGCCACTGCGCCTGGCAGGAATTAATCTTTATTGCATGTGATATTTCATGCAAATGTGTTTCTCAATCTAATTTCAGTTTTCTTTTAGGTATTTTATTCTTGGTTGCATAGAGAGTTTATAGTTTCAATATAGTTCGCCTTGTTTGTTTTTCATTTTGTGATTTCTTGATCATTTCTAAATGTAAAATTAGGTACTACAGATATTTGATAAGTACTTTCTTATGTAGAATTGGGTTAATTTGGAGACTTCCTTTTTAATTCTATATATCTATATTTCCCTTTTTACAATGATGATACATTTTTTTACCTTAATTTAATTGTCTGGCAGTACTCGTAAAACCCGCAATTACTTTTCTCTAACTGATCGTCTTCATTTATATTGGATGCTATAATGGATATCTTCAGAGACTAAATTACACACCTTAAAAACCATACTTCAGCAGTTTCCCCCCTTCTTTTCAGCTTCATCTCTTTTCCTCCTCTACTAGATCTTTCTCAACAGCATACCAACATGCTATTATTTCTCTCACCTTAAAAAAAATCTTTTAACCTACTATACTTTTCATCTTATCACCCCATTTCTCTCTGTCTCTTTAAAGCAAAACTTCCTCAAAAGAATAGTCCAAGCCAGGCACAGTGGCTCACACTTGTAATCCCAGCACTTTGGGAGGCTGAAGCGTGCAGATCGCCTGAGCCCAGGAGTTCGAGCCCAACCCACGCAACCTGGTGAAACCCCATCTCTACAAAAAATACAAAAATAAATAAAAAATAAAAATTAGCTGGGTGTGGTGGTACATGCCTGTAATCCGGACTACAATGGATGCTGAAGTGGTAGAATCACTTGAGCCTGGGATGTTGAGGCTGCAGTGAGCCATGAGCATGCCACTGCACTCCAGCCTGGGCAAAAGAATGAGACCTTGTCTCAAAAAAAAAAAAAATTAAAAAAAAAAAAAAAAGATAGTCTATACGCCATCTTCAGTTTCTTTCCTTCAGGGTACTCTGGAACCCATACGTTTAGACTTCTCTCTCCTTCCACTTCACTGAAATTGCCCTTCTCAGATCAACAGTGACTGCCACTTGGCCAAATTGTTTAGTCCTCATCTGACTTAGCAGCAGCTTTTGATACAATTGCTCACTTTCTCCTTGAAGTATTTTCTTCACTTGGTTTCCAAGAAACCTTGCTTTTTTTTTGTTTTCTTTGTAACTCACCGGCCACTCCCTTCTCAGCCTACCTGGCACATTTCTCCACGTTCCCTGACTTCTTGAAGTTGTTAAAGTTGGCATGTCAAGGGGATCAGTCCTTAGACCATTTTCTCTTTTCTATTTGTAGTCCTTTAAGGATTCCCATTAATTCACATTTCCAACCCAGATCTCTCTGCTGAACTCTGTGATCATATTTTCAGCTGCGTTCTTCATTCCACTTGGAAACACCTGAAAGTCAGGCCGAACTTAAGACATCCAAAACTAGGCTCTTGAGCTTCCTTCCCCATCTGGCTCCTCTGGCAGCCTTCCCCTACTCTGTTAATGCCAGCTCCACCTTCTAGCAGCTCAGGCCAAAGACCTTGGGATCATACCATCCTTGATTCCTCTCTTTCTCTAGTTCCCTGCATTGAATCCACAAATCTTGTTGACTCTGCTTTCAAAATAGATCCTGTACTCACCACTTTTACATATCCCATTCTAGTCCAAGCCAACATCATCTCTGAAATATGTTGTAATAGCATAGCTTCCTGTGTCTGCCCTTGTCCCTCCTCCACAGCAGCCAAAATAGTCCTGTTGAAACCCAGGTCAAGTCACGTGACTCATCTGCTTACAACCCTCTGATGACTTCCTTCCTCACTCAGGGAAGCCAAGTCCTTATGATAGTCTACAAACAGGAAATGATCTGGACTTTTTTTCCATCTCAAACCTTTGTCTCCACCTGCCCGCTGCCGTTAACTCCAGCCACAGTGGTCTCTGGACTCCTCTAACACACCTCTTACCTGAGAGCCTGGGCACTTGATGGCCCCTGCCTCAGTGCACTTCCCACTGATAGCGTCCTGCCTCATTCCCTCGCTTCCTTCAGGTGTTCGCTTTCTCAGTGACACCAGCACTCCTGCTTTCCTTCCCTGCTCCGTTGTCTGTAGTATTTGGTACTTCACTTCTTTAATCTATCATCTGTCTTCTCCAACTAGAAAATAGTCTCCATGAGGGAGGCCTTTTCTCTGATATGTTCACTGCACACAAAAGAAGCTCAATGAATATTTTCTGCAGTAAGAGAATGAAAATAATGAATGTGAACTATAAATTACAGAACTATTGATAGTAAATATTATGCCTCATGAATTTGGGGACTGCCTTTTTTCCCTCCTCCAGAGCTTATTTCACAATTAATTTTTCTCATGAAAGCTGCAGTGAATGAATTATTTGGAAAGAGAGACTGAAAGGATTGCAACATTGAATAAAAGTTTTTTTCACTAATGAGCCTCTTTCCAGACACACTTATTCCAGATAGGGAAAAGAGAAAAGCCTCTGCATTTGTACTGTTACTAAAAACAACCTCTTTCAGCCTTGGTAACCTAGCTAAAATTGTTTTGGAGATGGATAGGGAAGTAGGATTGGATACCTTAACAAATATAGGAAAGAAAATAGAATAATATGACTGGAAGTGAATGTCATTCTTGTATTTATTTAATTTATTGATTTTAGAGACAGGGTTTCACTCTGTCACCCAGGCTGGAGTGCAGTGCAGTGACATGATCCTAGTTCACTGGAGCCTCAAACTCCTGACCTCAAGCAATGCTCCTACCTCAGCCTCCCAGGTAGCCAGGACTAGAGGCATGCGCTACCACACCCAGCTAATTTTTTTGTCTTACTTTTGTAGAGATGGGCATCTTGCTATATTACCCAGGCTGGTCTCTAACTCCTGACCTCAAGCATTCCTACCACCTTGGCCTCCCAAAGTGCTGGGATTACAGGTTTGAGCCACTGCCCCAGCCATGAATGTCTTTTTTTTTTGAGACTGAGTTTCGCTCTTGTTGCCCAGGCTGGCATGCAATGGTGCGATCTCGGCTCAATGCAACCTCCACCTCCTGAGTTCAAGCAATTCTCCTACCTCAGCCTCCCAAGTAGCTGGGATTACAGGTGGCCACCACCATGCCCAGCTAATTTTTGTATTTTTAGTAGAGACGGAGTTTCACCATGTTGGCCAGGCTGGTCTCGAACTCCTGACCTCAGGTGATCCACCTGCGTTGGCCTCCCAAAGTGCTGGGATTACAGGCGTGAGCCATCGCACCCTGACGAATGTCATTTTTATATTCATCTTTGCTAAATATAGCAAGAGAATATACCATTTGTTAGGGTATATGTTTGTTAAGTTTATGATAGGATTAATGAAAAGCATCCTAATTTTTAAATCTTTATGGAAGTTTGAGGGCAGTCACAATTATATGAGTGATATTTTTCTTCCTTTATATGTGCTTTAAATTTTTTAACTGGTTATAAAATCTCAATGATATCTAAAATATTTTCTTTTTTTTTTTTTTTTTTTTTTTTTTGAGACGGAGTCTCGCTGTCGCCCAGGCTGGAGTGCAGTGGCCGGATCTCAGCTCACTGCAAGCTCCGCCTCCCGGGTTCACGCCATTCTCCTGCCTCAGCCTCCCAAGTAGCTGGGACTACAGGCGCCCGCCACCTCGCCCGGCTAGTTTTTTTTTTGTATTTTTAGTAGAGACGGGGTTTCACCGTGTCAGCCAGGATGGTCTCGATCTCCTGACCTCGTGATCCGCCCGTCTCGGCCTCCCAAAGTGCTGGGATTACAGGCTTGAGCCACCGCGCCCGGCCTAATATTTTCTTTCAATTAGGTTAAGGTAGATTTTGTCTTTACCATTTTTTATGAGATCCATATGTGAATAGCTTATGTGTTCATGAGTTGTATCTAAGAATAAGATATTTACATTGCTGTTAGACAATGAGAAATAAGGTAAATAGGAACAATGATGTTTTCAAGAAAATTGAAAAGTTGACATTTAAAAAATATATGTAGGAAATGTCCTGTAAGAGGTCATCTTTTCTGTCTTCTTTCATTAAGAAAGAAAACACACTCTAAACTATTGGGTCTTGTTTTCACTGCATGGGCTAGAACTTCCAACAAGATTCCTTTATTAGCCTGCATTTCAGAAACAATTTGCTTTTGTCCATTTTTTGTTACTGCTGCTCTGTTAGCTATTTCTTTTTCCACTGTATTTTAAACCCTTTTAGGATGGAGATTTTTATATTCTTTACTTTTGGTATAGATGAAACTGTTCAAATAAATGGTATATTACAACAACAGTGGCATAAATGAGTATTTTAAATATCTTAAAAGAAGTATATTATTGTTTTGATCATTTCATGGAAAAAGATTACTGTTGATTCATAACAGAACATGAGCTTACTTTTATGTCATTGATTACACATTTGCACTAAACTAATCCTTTCATACAACTTTTGAGATAAATGAGGTTAAAGATAAAAATATTTGTTATAAAATTTTTCATGTTTACAAAACTTAACTGTTAAGGGTTTATGCATACTTATCCCTATTACTGAAGTAAATTTACCAGTTTCGGTCATGTTGTTATATTTACAGAGGCCACTATGACTGAAAGTCAGACGAGATGGCATACTCACTAAAATACTGTGAACAAGGAAAACAGTAGCAATCAGGATGGAATTATCCAACAGTGGTTAGAGATTATTTTATGTAATGAGTAGACCAGCTAACGTTAGAATGTTATATAGCCATTCATAATTATTTTCAAAGTACTTTTCATTTCATTGAAGATCCTTTTAATATGTCACAGTTTCTTGACCTCAGCATTATTCATATTTTTGAGTGGATAATTCTCTGTTGTGAGAGACTGTCCTATGCATTGTGGTATGTTTAGCAGCATCCACCAGTTATGACAGCCAAAAATGGCTCCAGATATGGAATTGACATATGTCACCTAGTGGGCAAAACTGCCACTGGTTGGGAACCACTGTGTTGAGTAAAAAGGGAAGAAAATAAATATATGGAGAGGGCATGAGGCTTAAAACTGTACTGTCCCATATGGTTACTTGTGGCTATTTAAATGTAAATTAATTAAAATTAAATTTCTCAATACACTAGCCACATTTCAAGTGCTCAGTAGCTATGTGAATGCTTATCTTATTCTGTGCTACCTTGCTGGGCAGCATAAAAATAGAACATTTTCATCATCACAGAGTTCTGTTGAAGTGATCCCTTACAAGATATAGTCCGCCCAGCATCTCCACCTGAAAATGGCTGTTATTTTCTATTTGCTGCTTCTATGTATTTTATGAGAGAAATTCTATAATGATATTTGGAAATTCACAAGTATCTTAGGATAGCTGTGGCTTGAGAATTTTCTATATAAAAATACTGTTGCTACTTGTAGAAAATAAATTACTGTTGCTGATCAATCTGTCACAATCTTTTTTATTATTTCAAAATTCCTATTTTCATGTTTACAGAGAATTTCTAAAAATTAATGAAAACTACTGATATAGTACTTTGAAAATTTTTTTATACTCATATAGTCTGCACATCAAGTACTATATTCTATATTTTTTAGCCTGTAAATGAAGTATGACTTACAAGTTATAGTTTTCCTGGTCTTAGAATTTATTAAGACATTAGGATTGAAATACAGAGCTGAAGGTTATCACTATGTTGCTTTTCTTAACAACAGCGTAATTGACTCTGCAGAATCAAAACTATCAAGCAAGTCATAAAACTAAAAGTCATAGGACAAATATAACCATAATAGGTTTATGCTAACCAATAATTCAAAACATAATCTTAGGAAATATTCAGATATATTAATACGGAGAGCATTAGCACTTTCAAATAATGATGTGTTCATTTTAGGAAAGAATTATTTTCACAAACAAAGCATTCTACTATGGAAATTTCATTAACCTTTTATTTTTATTTATTTATTTTTGAGACAGAGTCTCGCTCTTTTGCCCAGGCTGGAGAGCAGTGGCACCTGCCTCCCGGGTTCAAGCAATTCTTTTGCCGCAGCCTCCCGAGTAGCTGGGACTACAGGTTGTGCCACCATGCCCAGCTAATTTTTGTATTTTTAGTAGAGACAGGATTTCACCATGTTGGCCAGGCTGGTCTTGAACTCCTAACCTTGCCATCCACCCGCCTTGGCCTCCCAAAGTGCTGGGATTACAGGCGTGAGCCACCGCGCCCAGCTCCTCATTAACTTTTTATAATGTCACATTTCTAGGAAATGTATGAGTTGGTGGGGCTGATACAGCCAAGTACCACAAACTGGGTCGCTTAAACAACTGATGTTTATTGTCTCACAGTTGTGGAGTCTAGAAACCAAGACCAAGGTGTGGACAGGATTGGTTTCTTCTGAACCTGAGGGCTGTGGGGCAGAATCTGCTCGTGGGTCTCCCTGAGCCTCGGGTGGTTTGCTGGCCATCTTTGAGTTGTAGATGCATCACCCTGATCTCTCCCTTCATCTTCACGTGGTGTCCTCCCTTTGTGCATGTCTCTGTGTCCAAATTTTCTTTTGTTATGAGGGAACAAGTCATATTGAATTAGTCATATTGGACACCCTAATTAGCTCATTTTAACTTGATTACTATCTCTGTAAAGACCCTATCTCCAAATACAAGGTCACATCCTGACCTTGTAATGGGTAAGGTCCCCAACAAACATGATGGGGAAGGGGGCACAATTCAATCCCTAACAATCTCTTTTTCATATCCTGAGAAAATTAACGTGCCAAGGAACAGTTTTAGGGATTGGATTAGAAAAGGAGAAAAAAGGCCGGACGCAGTAGCACACGCCTGTAATCCCAGCACTCTGGGAGGCCGAGGCGGGTGGATCACGAGGTCAGGAGATTGAGACCATCCTAGCTAACACCGTGAAACCCCATCTCTACTAAAAATACAAAACATTAGCCGGACTTGGTGACCGGCGCCTATAATCCCAGCTACTCGGGAGGCTGAGGCAGGAGAATGGCGTGAACCCGGTTGGCGGAGCTTGCAGTGAGCCGAGATCGTGCCCAGCGTGGGCGACAAAGGGAGACTCCGTCTCAGGAAAAAAAAAAAAAAAAAAAAAATCTGGAGTTCCAGACCAGCCTGGGCAACATGGTGAAACCCTGTCTCTACAAAAAGTACAAAAATTAGCCGGGCATGATGGCATGCGCCTGTAGTCCCAGCTACTCAGAAGGCTGAGGTGGAAGGATCCCTTGAGCCCAGGAGGTAAAGGCTGCAGTGAGCTAGGATCGTGCCACTATACTCCAGCCTGGGCAACAGAGGGAGACCCTGTCTCATAAAAAAGAAAAGGAGGAAAAAAGTCTGACAAACTAACTGTCTTAATATAATTTTAGAGTCATCACATGGGGAAGGGGGCAGATTTTTCTGTTACTGTGAAACCAAGGTTAAAGGTAGATCTTATAAGGAAGCCAGTTTTATTCAATATATTGAGGAAAACTTTATAACATCTAAAATTGTTCAACTTTGAGACTGCCAACCTCATGATTGCAGTGGCATAAGGTAGGGTAGAAACATCACTAGAGGCATAAAGGTAGGGTAGAACCCTAGTTGAAGATCTTAAACTATACTTCTTTGATGTTTCCCATGGTGGATCAGAGATAAAATTTGGAATGCACTTTCACCAAAACTGTGAAGTGGGCAAACTGACTCTGTTTAACCTTGAAGAGGCCCACAGGAACCACAAGCCTAGTCATTCTTGAGAGTTGACATAAAGAAAGTGCAGATACGGGAATAAAATAGAATATTTGGTGATACTTGCCTAATGGATACCATTATTGTCATGATCAGTTCTTCACTGCTTTGTGGCTGTGGTCTTTATTTTCTGCTTAGGGAGCTGATCAGTATCAGTATTGCTGAACACGCTTCCAAGTTGTTCATTCAGTATTTTTTATTTGCATTGTATTTTTAGCTATTAATTTTCATCAACCATATATTTTTCTGGTTTTCTGAAATACAGGGACTTTCTGTTTTAACTTTGTGTACCTAAGTTAATTTTGCAAATAGAAATGATAATGATTTTAGGATGTTTAATGGATCTTGAGTGAATGAAAGTACTCTATAAAGATATACCTACCTGTAAGTCCACATGAGAGAGCCTTAGAAGTATGTAAATCTCTTTTTTGTTTTTTGTTTTTTTTTTTGAGACAGAGTCTTGCTCTGTCTCCCAGGCTGGAGTGCAGTGGCGTGATCTCGGCTCACTGCAAGCTCTGCCTCCCGGGTTCAGGAAGCTCTCCTGCCTCAGCCTCCCGGGTAGATGGGATTACAGATGCCCACCACCATGCCAGCTAATTTTTTGTATCATTAGTAGAGAAAGGGTTTCACCATGTTGGCCAGGCTGGTCTCAAACTCCTGACCTCAGGTGATCTGCCCACCTCGGCCTCTCAAAGTGCTGGGATTACAGACATGACCCACCGAGCCTGCCCTGGAACTTAAAGAACCTGAAAATATTAAGGTGCGAAATAAAGTTATATGAGAAAAATAGTCTGAAAGTTCTGTGTAGAGATATTCTAAAAAAAATCTGATCTTTCCTTGCAAGTAAAAATGAGAAATTTACATTGGAAATAAACTTTTTTGTCCGCAAAGATTATGCTTATTATGACAAAATAATTCCTAAGAATTTCTAGATCTTATGTCTTGAAGTATTATTTTTTATTATTATTATTTGTTTTTTAGAGACAGGGTCTCCCTCTGTTGCTCAGGCTGGAGTGCAGTGGCACAATCATAGTTCACTGTAACCTCAAATCCCTGGACTCCAGCTATCCTCCTGCTTCCGCCGCCTAAGTAGCTAGAACTGTAGGCACACACCACCACACACAGCTAATTTTTTATTTTTTGTAGAGATAGGGCCTTGCTATGTGACCCAGACTGTTCTTGAACTCCTGGCCTCAAGTGATCCTCCTTCCTTGGTCTCCCAAAGTAATGGAATTACAGGCATAAGCGACTACAACCAGTTTTGAATATTTTATGTAGTAAATGGGATGCAAATACTGCCTTGTTTCAATTGATTTCCTATAAGTTTAAGATACCGCTGTATTGTCTTTCTGTAAATCTGTACCCAGTTGCCTCAGATTTTTGCTGGTGACCAATTCTTACAGTGCTTTAACTAAAATAGCTCACTTAAAGCTGGGATCAGAAAAATATAGGTTAGTAAACCATTTTAAGAGTAATGGTTACGACAGAGACCTTGAGTTCCTGAATGACTGAGAAATATAAAGGAAATACTGAAAAGGAAATGACCTATAACCCTGCAAGTGACACTGCCTAGACACACTTTTTAAGTGTGTGATGAGGGCAGGAACTGTATGAGAAAGGAAAGCAGTCAGTTTTTTCCTTTGAGGACTTCAATTATGCTCTCCCACTTCAAAGTATGCCATCACTGTCACTTGGCCTCTCTTTTATTCTTTCCTCACCTTTATCTCTGGGTTTTTCTTTTTCCTTCATTCTCAATAAAAGTAGGAAGAGAATGGTATGGTCTCTGTCATGTGAAGAAAAATAACCATTTTTACAGATTAGAAATATAATCTATTGTTTCCAAACTAACAGAAGAGAGGAAAGGAGGCTAAAGAGATACAGAAGGCCAAAATAAAGGGGTCAAGTAGGTGAGAGAGATATAAGGGGAAAAAAAGATGGTAGAAATGGGTTCAAATATATCAATAATAACAATAAATGTCAACAGATTATATCTTCCTGTTAAAAGACAGACTAAAATACTGGAGGGAAAAGAACTATAAAGTATAAAACATGATTGAAAGATAAAAGGATATATCTGAATAAATGTATAGTTTATGTTAATTAATGATTATCAGTCCTCCTAAAACGTCTTTAAATTTAATGGAATTCCAACAGGATTTTTATTGTTGTTTTCATGGAACCTGATAGGCTAATTACCTATAAAGTTCATACGAAAGAGTAAAAGCCCCAGAATCAATAAGACAACTGTGAAGAACAAGGAATAAAGACTTCCACTATTACATATCATGACTTATTATAATGTAGGAATTAATGACAGTGTAGTATTGTTGCTGTGATTGACAGTAGACTTAATAGAACATATAACAAATCCAGAAATTAACCCAAGCTTGCAAGGAATCTGATATGACAGTGGTAGAATTCAAAATCAATGGGAAAGTATAGCTAACTTAATAAATAGCGTTGGGATAATTGCTTATCTCTCAGAAAAAAATAAAATAAAATAAAGATCTTTACTACACAGCAGACTCAAAAATAAATCGTAAGTGTATTATCTGCCCAAGTGTAAAAACTACAGCACTTAAACTTTTGGAAGAAAAGGTAAGAGAATATCACAACTTGGTAGAGAAGAATTTTTTAGACCCTACAACAAACCATAGAGGAAGCAACAGATATATTTGTCTACATGTTTTATAGCCTACCATGTATCCGATGCTCATTCTGTGTCAAGCATTATTCTAAGCAGTTTCAAACTAATTTGTTTCTGTCTCACAACCATCATCATGATACAGGTACTGCTGTTGTGTTCATTTCACCAATGAGAAACCTCAGGCTTAGAAATGTGAAATAACTTGCCCAAAGTGGTCACACAGCTGCCAAATAGCAAAGCTATGTGGCAGTCTAGCTCCAGACATAGACCCTAATGTGCTGTAATTTACACCTGTTATTTTAAGTCCTCCTTGTTGAGATAGAATTTATATACAATAATTTCTATGTGTTTCATCAAATGTGTACACTCCCATATCATCACCCTATCAAGATTCAGTTTACATTGTCCACAATGGTGGTTGAATGTCCATTTCCATTAGATTCACCATTCCTGATAAAAATTTTATCTCTGTCTGTGTGAAAAGTATCTAAATTATTTAAAATATCCTCAGGATATGGAATTTTAAAAGCTAATTAGAAACTCATATTGCTGCTTTCTCAATTCCTTTCTAACTTGGGGCAAGGAAGGAGGGTGCAATGGGAGAAGCCAGCACTAGAATTGTTGCCCAATGAGAGTAAAAACTGTCAATAGTTACATATTACATACTGTCAATAGTTAGATAACTAACAAAGGATAATAATCAGAAGAGAAAAAGAATTATTTAAAATCAGTAAGAAAAAGAAGATAACCTAAAAAGAAAAGTGGACGAATGAACTGGTATCTCATAGAAGAGGAAGCCAATGGCAACTAGACATATAAAAAGATAGACAAAACTCATTAGTTTTCAAGAAAATGTAAATTATAACCACATTGAAATTCCATTTCACACTTACTAGATTGCAAAAATTAAGAAGTCTGAAAATACCAAGTGTTGGCAAAGATGTGTAGAGCAACAGGATTCTTTTCATGATGCCAGTAGGAGAGTAAGATGCTGGAACTGCTTTGGAAAACAATTTGGCCTTAACTTACAGTGTTAATCATTCACATACCCTATAACCCAGTAATTCCACAACTAGCTATATACCATCAAAGAAATTTGGCATATGCATCAAGAGACATTTGCAAGGATATTTATAGGAAAATTCTTAAAGCAAAAGTCTATGAAAAATAATAGTTTACGCGGACAGAAGAATTGGTAAGTAAACATTGGTTTATGTACAAAATGGAATATTATACAACAGGAATTACCACTTAGAAGCCTCAACTTAAACGACCGTTAGGAAAGTTATAGTGTGTGTTTTTTTAAAAAAAGAAAAAAAAAAAGCAAGCCAGATATGATTACCTCCTTGGTTTGAAAGCATTCTAAAGGCCCTATCATAGGCAAAACTGAACAATGTGTACTTTAATAATGTATATATACACATATATATTTAGCAAATCTATTTTTCGGAAAAGACAATAATGAGAAATTTTAGGATGGGGTTAGCTCTGGGAGTCTGGGAGAGGAAAGGGATCTGGAACAATGGTAATTGATATTCTGCTTCTTAAGTTGGATACCGGATTCACTGGGCTTATTTTACTATGCTTCATAACTTAGAAGTGTGTGTCATATATTCTTTTTCTTTGATCAATGATTACATTAAAAACATGTTTCACACTTGCAGTGAGTCAGGACCAAGATATCTACAGTAACTAAAGGGGCGAGCTTAGACAAGCAGGGAGCAGATAGCAACGGAAAGGAGAGGCTGATCCTGTCCCAGCCCATATGCTTCTTGCTGGTGTAGAGGCCAGTTTCAGTGCTGAGCCAGGCCACAGATGGAGGCAGGGAAGGGGCTGCACCTGTCATGATGAGTATGTGAACAGAAGGCCAGAACCTCTATGAAATCGCCAGGCAGGCTGTCTCTTGTCCTTTCTTTTTCTCAAAGCTGGTATGAATCCAAAGAAGAATGTCCAATTTCTTATTTACCCAAGGGATTTTTGAGGTTCTGGAAGTAAATACATAGATAGCCACTTAAAAGCTTTCTTCCCGCCCCCCCCCACCACTGATTTTTTTGTCTATTCAGGTAACAGTTGTTTTCTTGTCTATTCATTTGATATATGGGATATTGCTATAAAAAGAAACTCAATGTCTAAAAAATGTGTAAATTAATGTGCCTGCACTATAGCTCCTTCCAGTTTAAGACAGGCCTAAGAGATAGTGTTGATATTGAAATGTAGAATAATATTCTTCACTCAACAGCTTCTGCTTCATATTTTTAATGATATTTCTTGCCTATTTTGTTAGTTTAGCTGATCAAAAATGTCACATTGCTTGAAACTCCGTAATACGTACATAAGAGTAATTTAAATTTTTGAGTTCTATTTCAGAGCAATTCCCCACAATTAGAAAGAATATAACATTAGCCCAGAATCTAGATGGTTCTAAACCTATCGGTGGGAGATAACATCTAATATTAACATTTTATACTTGATGTGTAGCTCTGATTCTTTATGCACACAGACTGTCATTTATATAAGATGAGGAAAATCGGCCGGGTGCAGTGGCTCACACCTGTAATCGTGGCACTTTGGGAGGCCAAGGTGAGTGGAACACCTGAGGTCAGGAGTTCGAGATCAGCCTGGCCAACATGGCAAAACCCCGTCTCTACTAAAAATGCAAAAATTGGCTGGGTGTGGTGGCACATGCCTGTAATCCCAGCTACTTGGGAGGCTGAGGCAGGAGAATTGCTTGAACCCAGGAGGCAGAGGTTGCAGTGAGCCAAGATCAAGCCACAGCACTCCAGCCTGGGCGACAGAGCAAGACTCCATCTCAAAAAAAAAAAGATGAGGAAAATGAACATTATTAAATGGTGAGTTTTCCATGTGTGTTTTCCATGTGGTCAACATTGCTGTGGGGGTGATCTGGCTAAGACATCTGTCACCTACTGATAGCCAGGATTTATTTGGCTTGTGAGACTGTCCCCTTGCTTCCTTGTCATTCCATGTGCTGTACTCACTTTATCAGTAGAGGACATTCACAGCCTCACTGCCCCTCAAGAACATAATCATGAGACATTAACTAGTAGATTTGCAGATCTGTTCATAAAGATTTCTAGTTCAAGAATTCAGAGTAACTAAATTTACTAGATTTCACTTGAAAAGTTATCTATACCTGTACTGCACTCCTACAGTTGCCCAGAAATACCGACAGATTGCCAACTTTAGGTTAAATAACACCTTTTTGTGTGTGTGAAGAATGCTAGTCTACAAATGGGCCCTGAAATCAGTGACCATTTACTTCTTTTAGTCCTAACCAGGTTCTTGTTTTACTATAGGTTTATTAGGGTCTTATGTTTTACTAACATTTAATTTCTCAAGCCAATCCTAAAACTTTCTGATAAACAGGCAAAATTTTCTAACCATATTGACCCTTTGAATTTTGTAAGATAGGATAATTTACAATTACAGCTTTGAGCCAGAAGAACAGTTTTATAGCTTTACCAATGTTGAAAATTGATGCTGTCATTTAATTTCAAAAACATGGTTGATAGACCATATATTTTTCATGTAACTTTAAGCTCTTAGAAAATCTTAAGAATCCAGGTACAGTGGTGTGTACCTATGGTCCCAGCTACTCGGGAGGCTGAGGCGGGAGGCTTTCTTGAGTCTAGCAGTTCGAGATCAGCATGGGCAAGGCTAGCAAGACCCCATCTCTTTAAAAAAAATGTTAAATTATATTCACTGTTACTGAACACATGATAAATTAAGACTATCCATTGTCATAGAGATGCTTTGGGTTCTTCATGTAGAATTAGAGCTTACAAAGTGTTATACAATATTTAAAAGCTTTAAAAATCCTTTCTCAGACTTCACTGCCGAAGATTCTGATTTAATTGATCTGGGATGGCACCTGGACATGGTTTTTTGCTAAAAAAATTCCCCAGGTGATTGGGTTGAAAAACATTACACTAGAGGATATGAGAGAAAACCTGGTAATGATTTTTTGAGAAATAGTAGTGTAGTGTCAGGAAACAGTCACAGAGCTGAGCTGCCAAATATTGTTACCATTTTAAAACAAGGCAACAAAAATTGTAAAATATTCTCAGTTCGATTTTCAGTGACTTGATGATATTAAAACAAGAAAATTTGAGCATCTAAAAATTATCTGAAGCTTAACAATAAGCAACATTAGTGGCCTATAAGGAAGTGATCTTTCCAGACAAACTTGGTTGATCTTTTAAGATTGAATTACAGAAGTATTAGGAGAAAAGAATGTAGTAGATGGACTGTCTGGATTTTATTGCAGCATTCCCTACAGTACCTCATGAAATTCAACTTGGAAATGCATTTTATATTTCCAGTTAGTATGAGAACAAAGTCTAGCAAACAGCAAAATAACATATTTGTGAGATGGCTGTACAGCACATTTGTAGCAATACACATTTAAGCTGCCTTGAAAAGATCATTTGTAAAATTTGTCAGTGTGGAGCTTTATGTTTGTTTTTAATTGAAATCATTTCATGCCTTTTAATGTATCCATAGTATTAAGACTGTAAACTAGAATGTGTTCTACATCTTGGTTAAAAAATAATATGTAATAAAAATCTGGAGAAGAGGGGGAAGGGAGAAGGGAGGAAGGATGCTTGAGGGCAAATTTTATCTTCCATAGCGGAAAGACAGATGCTGTTCAGAGTTGGAACACCAACCTTTCATAATCCTTTTCTTAAAAGATTATGTTAGACCCTGACATTTTTACTGATTAAGTACAATTTATTTATTCAGTTTTACTTATCGTCTGTTAAATTTAAGCAAAATGTAATTTAAAGGTTTTTTGCTTTGTTTTGTTTTTTTAAATAGACAAGGTCTCACTCTGTCTCCTAGGCTGATGGCAAACTCCTGGTCTCAAGCCATCCTCCCACCTCAGCCTCCCATAGTGCTCAGACAACAGGCATACACCACCATGCCCAGCTTAAGGATTATTATTTTAAGTGACATATATTTTTAAGTGACACATTTCTGTGTAGTCTATCAATCATCTTTCTCTACTAATAATATGAAATTAGATAATGAAATGTTATCATTGATTATTTCTGGGCAGTGGATCTAGGGGAGAGTTTTAGATTTCTTTATTCTTTCCGATAGTGTTTCTGTAATAAATATGAATCATTTCTACTAAAAGCATTTATTTTAAGCCATAAAACATGTTATTTTTTAACTACATAAAATAATTTAAAGACTAGTTCTAATTCATCTTCCCTCAGAATTATCAGTACCTTTATTTTATAGTCGCAACTTTTCATACCAACCATGATTAAAATCTTTAAGTGCTGGCCGTAGAATGGCGTATGTGTACAAAACAAGCTGAAATATTAGCATGTGTCTAACCATATGACTTTAACCTTTAAAAGTTATTTTTAAGAGGAGAGAAGGGTGATTGACTCTTTTCAGATAGTTCATATAATTCTAAATTTTCCACAGAACCCTAGAATTTGCTTACTAGGTACAATTCATTTTTCTTGAACAATCAGATGAAAATGAGACAGTACAAAAGCATAAAGTTTCCATCTATTCTATATTAGGACAAAAACAAAGTGGTAGCATTTAAACCCAAATAAGCAGTGTTTATTAGCTACAGAAGTATAACCATCAACCAGTATACAATTCACTGAACAGAAATTGATGACCTTTGTTCTAACATACTTATTCTATCCAGAGAAGTTTTTTTTTTAAGCTTAATAAACTCTCCAGTTATATTAAGGAAATAACTGAGTACTTAGTTTGTTATTCAGAGGTCAGCCAGTAGCATTTTACGTGCAGTTGAAATTCTTCAAGATCTGATAATAAAGATACCTCAACAAAGGATAGGCGATATTTCTTTTTTCCAGTTAAAGTGGCACTGCCCATAGCAATGAGATGAAAGCAGTATTCAATTCCTTCTTCCAGCCAACTTTGAAATTGTTTTTATGAAATTATAACAACTTTTAGAATTCACATTATTTCCATTTTTATGCATAAGGTAAAACTTACTAATATTTCTATGTTATATTCTAGTTTACAGAATTTAGAGCTTCGTAAAATGCAAAACACATCATTATCCTAATTAGAGTTGCTATAAATGACATCACTACTTCTTTTTGGTTTTGTTTTTGTTTTTTCTGAGACAGAACCTGTTGCCCAGGCTGGGGTGCAGTGGCATGATTTCAGCTCACTGCAACCTCCACCTCCCAGGGTCAAGGGATCCTCCTGCCTCAGCCCCTCTAGTAGCTGGGATTACAGGCACACACACCATGCTTGGCTAATTTTTGTATTTTTAGTAGAGACAGAGTTTCACCATGTCAGCCGGCTGGTCTCGAACCCCAGAGCTCAGGTGATCCACCTGCCTCTGTCTCCAAAAGTGCTGGGATTACAGGCGTGAGCCACCACGCCTGCCCAACATCACTAATTCTAAGTAGTTGTATGACTTTACTGTATCTCTAAAATGAGGACACATCTGTTCTTGATTAACTCACAGACATTGCTGAAAGGCACAAATGTGATATTCTATATAAATATCCTTTATATCCTTATGATACAAAGAAGTATATTATCTACAAAGAAGTATATTATCTATATAAATTCTGTATTAAGTATACAAATACAGCATTATATTATCACTCCTTGTTCCTTTAAAACAGTCAGTTTGCATTACAGCAAGGCACTAATCAGTATTGCAGACTTGCAATCCTTTTGTAAGAACATTATTAGAATTATAAAGAAATGAAATATGATGAAAAATAAACTTCTGGAATTTTTATATTTTGGAGTTTTTTCACATCTTAACATCATGTAGATACCAATTTGTGGACCTTAAGTAAGGTGACTTTAACAGTTTGACCCTAAGTCTAACAGATTAATAATTCTAACACGTCTAACTTAGGTAAGACCTCAGCTCTTTACTATGTCTGTCTGGGCACGTTCAAGGTACAGGATGCCACAAGTATCATCAGAGTAGCATCCTGCAGCCCTGCAGTTCTGTTCTCTGGCTACTCCTCGTGCCATATTGCTGCCACGTTTCTCTGTGTTTTATTATACCCCAGTGCTCCTCCCCAGCCATTCATCCAGCAGTAATGATTCACCCCTGGCTTTCCGTGAACTCAGGAGTCTGTGCTCACTACCACCAAGGCCACCTGGAGTTCCTTGCTGCTTTCAGTTATCTATTGCTGTGTAACAATCACCCCATAACTTAGTGGCTTAAAGTAATAATGATTTTATTATTTCTCACAAATCTGTTCACATGAAAATTCTGTTCTACATTGACTTTCTTTAATCTTTCTCATGTTTTAATAACATGGAAAACTTGTATTGTTTGGAATTATTTATTTATTTTATGACATGGAGGTCTTGCTGTGTTGCCCAGGCTAAAGTACAGTGGCACAGTTAAGACTCACTACAGCCGCCATCTCCTGGGCTCAAGCCATCCTTCTGACTCAAAACTGCCGAGTAGCTGGGATCACAGACATGCACCACCATGCCCCACAATTTTTTTTTTTTTTTAGAAACAAGGTCTCGCTATTCTGTTTTAAAACCATAAAAGAAAGTCAAAGAACTGTCAGAATATTTAGCAGTTTGTCCGTTTCTTTTGTCGCATTTTCATTTTCTAGTCTCAGGTAAATTGTGTGTACAAAAGATTCAGCTCTGCCTTCCTATCCACACTAAAGAAAGGGATTTTTTTTTTCTTTTTTTCTTTCTGCAAATATTTATTGAATACCTACTACATATCAGGCCCGGGGATGCAGAGCTAAGCATTGCACAGTTTCCGTTTTAAAGGAATACTCAGTAGAAAGACCACAAATGGAAAAGTCAGTGAACATAATATTGTCTGATGACAATAATACTAGTAATACTTGTGAAATGTGTACCATGTGCCTGGCATTATTATATGGTTTAACACATTTAATATTCACAGAAAGATGCGTACTATTATTGTTACGTTTTTACAGAAAAGCAAACAGACACAGAAAGGTTAACAACTTGCCCAAAGTCACACTGCTACTTCAAGTATGTACAAAATGTTATGAGAACATGGAGAAAGGGTTCCTCACCTAGAGGAGGCAAAGATATTTTCCCAGAGAAAATGATCTTTCAATTTCATCTTTGAAATTATCTTCCTCATGAAAAGTCCCCAGTCGGAGGGAACAAAATATGCCAAGGCAGAAAAAAATAATATGACTCTTTTCAGAAATCAAGCAGTTCAATATCAATGGAGCACAGAGATGCAAAAGATAAAATTGGAGAAGTCAGAGGAGTTAGATCAATTTGGTCTAACGTGCATAGCCTGACGAGGGGATTTTTCTTTAATGAGAAAGCAAGGAAAGGTCGTTGAAATATTTTAAGTGATGATTGATATAACAGACGGTGTAAGAAAAGTGAATGAGGGCAGACAGTTCCCATGAGAAATAAGAAAGGTCAGAATTAAGGCTGAAGTAAGTATTTGGGACATGGGAACAGATATGAAAGAGATTTAGGGGAGGTGGGAGAATTTGACAAAACTTGATGATTGGGTGTGAGGAGGAGGAAGGAATTTCAGATTTCTGGCTTGGATCCTTGAGTGGGAGGTGTCAAACATGAGAGGAAGAAAAGGTTTAGAGAAGGAACGATGAGCTTAAACAACAGCAAGTGTGTTGTTGGGGAAAGGGTGAACAGAGCACTTTAGATAAGGAAGACACACAGAAGTAGATGGGATATTAGGGCATTGCTTTCATTTTAATTTGGATACTGGGTTCACATATGTTCATTTTGTTGTTAGACTTCATAACTTGCACATATAGTACAGATATTTTCTAGTATGGATAATATGTAGTAAGTTTTTAAAGTAACATTTGGTAACACTGCTATTGGAAAAAAATATCCTATGTTAAGATTTTGAGAAGATGACCCAGTTCTCCCGTATATGCATTAGGGATTAAATGTCACCAAAGCAAAGACTATTTGATTTATATAGCTCTTCTTCATGCATTAAAAATGAAAAATAAAAAACAAAGGAACAGTGGTTTCTGTGACCAGCAAAAAAAGTTATTGTCTGCGACTCTGTGGTATTTATTGTGGTTAGATTAATTTCTGTGGCTATCTTATTTTTTAATAAATACAGAGAAGACAGAATTAGCTATGTGAAGCAAATGAAAAACTTTGCTTTTTAAATTGTTTGTGGTGATTATGGATACTTGTTTCTTTGTTTTAAATTTAATTTTTTAAATTTACATAATGTATTTTTATGTTTTAATGCATATAACACAGAGTGAACAGATTAATGTAATTAGCATACCCATCATCTCAAATGTTTACCATTTCTTTGTGCTGGGAATATTCAATATTTTAGTTCTGCCTATTTGAAACTGTATATTACTGTTAACTATAGTCATCCTACAGCATTATAGAACACTTGAACTTCTTTTTCTTTTTCTTTTTCTTTTTTTTTTTTTTTTTTTTTTTTGATGGAATCTCGCTCTATCGCCAGGCTGGAGTGCAGTGGTGCGGTCTTGGCTCACTGCAATCTCCGCCTCCCGGGTTCAAGCGATTCTTCTGCCTCAGCCTCGCTGGTACTACAGGCACCCGCCACCACGCTCAGCTAATTTTTGTATTTTTAATAGAGACAGGGTTTCACCATGTTGGCCAGGATGATCTCGATCTCTTGACTTTATGATCCACCCGCCTCGGCCTCCCAAAGTGCTGGTATTACAGGCGTGAGCCACTGCGCCCGGCCAACTTCTTTTTTTTTTTTTTTTGAGATGGAGTCTTGCTCTCTTGCCCAGGCTGGAGTGCAGTGGCACGATCTCGGTTCACAGCAACCTCTGCCTCCTGGGTTCAAGTGATTCTTCTGCCTCAGCCTCCCAAGTAGCTGGGACTATAGGCATGAGCCACCACACCCAGTAAATTTTTGTATTTTTGGTAGAGACAGGGTTTCACCATATTGGCCAGGCAGGTCTTGAACTCCTGACCTCGTGATCCGCCCACCTTGGCCTCCCAAAGTGCTGGGATTACAGGCATGAGCCACTGCGCCCGGCCTCAGCTTTATGGTGTTACATTTCTGTTGAAGGTAAAGCATTTTGTTTGGAATCAAATTTTCATTTAGTCTCGGGGGTAACTTGCTATTTTAAATAAGGTAGTTGGGGAAAGCTTCTGAGAACTGGATATTTGAACAGAGAATTAAAGGTGAAGACATTAGCCACACGGATTCTGGGGAAGAGCATCCCAGGAAGGAAGCCAACCTAGTGTAAACCCTAAGACAGGTCTGTACTTATCACATGGAGGTCATTGTGGCTGGAGCAGAGTAGTGTGACCAGAGGTGCAAGCCATTGTTAAAGACACTGGAACTGACTCTGAGTGAGGTGGGAAGCTGTTGCAGTGTTCAGAGCAGAGAAGTGACATTATCAGATTTTATGTTTTAAAAGCTCTACTATGGAGAACAGCCTGTATCAAAGCAAAGATGGAAGCTTGGAAACCAGTTAAGAGGCTATATTAATAAACCAGCGAGTAGTGGTGAGTAGTGAGTGGTGACTTGGACCAGGCTGGTAGCAGTGGTCAGATGCTAGATTCATTTTAAAGATAGAACCCATAAGATTGTTTGACAGATTGGCTGTGAATATTCAAAGTGAAGAAACCTCATTGAGTTCATGAAGTTGGGAGTAAGTATACCTAGAGAAGAGAAGAAAATGGACAAGTTATTTATAAAATGTATATGGAAATGCAGAGGGCCAAGAATAGTCAAGACAATCTTGAAGTAGAAGAGCAAAGAACAAAATTCTGGGATGCCATACAGGTATTAGTAGTGGGATAAGTTACTTATATCAAGATTTATTGTAAAACTTCAGTAATTACGACAACATGGTATTGGGTCAAGGATGGACACATAATCAATAAAAAACATAGAGTCTAGAAAGTGACCCATACATATACAATCATATACAGTCATTTGTCTTATCACAAAGGTAGCACTACATAGCATTGGGGGAAGATTGCTGTTCGCAATTATGATTGTGTGTCAATTGGATATCCATCACTTGCAGAATCATAGTCACCTATCTCATACCAAACACAAAAAATAAATTCTAATCAGATCACAGATAAAAATAAAACAATAAAACTTCTAAAAGATAATATAGAAAATTTCTTCATGACTTTTTTTTTTTTTTTTTTTTTTTTTGAGACAGAGTTTCGCTCTTTCACCCAGGCTGGAGTACAGTGGTGCGATCTCAGCTCACTGCCACGTCCGCCTCCCAGTTTCAAGTGATTCTCCTGTGTCAGCCTCCCAAGTAGCTGGGATTACAGGCTCCCACCACCACGCCTAGCTAATTTTTGTACTTTTAGTAGAGACGGGGTTTCACCATTGTTGGCCAGGCTGGTCTCAAACTCCTGACCTCGTGACCTGCCCGCCTCAGCCTCCCAAAGTGCGGGGATTACAGGCATGAGTCACCACACCTGGCCAATTCTTCACGACTTTAAGATAACCAAAAACAACCTTAAACATGACACAGAAAAGCATTAATCATAAAGGAAAAGACTGATAATGACAAATTGGAAAACACTAAAATTAAGCACTTCTCTTCATCAAAGACACCATTGAGAGTGAAAAAAGAAGCCAGAATGGGAGAAAATAACATGTAAGTGCAAGAAATGGCTCATATTCAAAATATAGAAAGAAAAATGGACAAGATGCTTCACACCCAAAAAGGGGTGGGGTGCATACAAATAGCCAAGAAACATAGGAAAAGGTGCTCTCACTTCTTTTTCTGGAGTGTGGCAACATTATGTAATGCTGGACCACATTTCTATCCTCTTTTTATATCTTTGGGGAAAGAACTAGAGTTTCCTGGGCCTTTATTCGTACCACCACACCTTTAGGATTGCATAGGAATCAAGATTGTTCAAATTTAGCCTAAAATGTGAATGGTTGTACATTTAAAGAGAATAAAAATTTATTCTTGAAGATGAGATTACTATTTTAAGAAAAGCTCTTCTATCATATGCATCAAATAATATTGGGCACACTCACGCTCATGCATGACCTCTTTATTAAAAGTTGGATGCCTCAGCCTTGCAGCTAAAACCTGTGGAATAGAGAATGAGGTCAGAAAAATACCACTACAAAAACTAACAACTCATGTTTTAAAATAAATATCACCAGGGAAGAAGGACACTGAGACAATTCTGTACAAAGAATGCCTATTTTCTTCTAATGTTTCAAAATCTATTTTGACTTTTTTCCCAAGGATGTAATCTAAAGGTAGAGGCTGCCCTGAGTGTCACTTATTGATTGTCGTAAGATGAAGATTTTCATGAGATGGCACTGGGATCCAAGGTAACCAGCCTGTGTTCAGCGGGGACTGGAAGTGATAAGGATAGAAAAGCATCTGTGTTTAGAATGCTCCAATGAGCAATCTGCACTCTCCTGAGATGACCCTTTACTGTTGCTAGGCACTCATTTCTGTTTCTGGAGTGGGTGGCAACATTATGTAATGCTGAACCACATTTCCATTCTCTTTATATATCTTTGGGGAAAGAATTAGAGCTTCCTGAGTTTTTATTTTGTACTATTAAATCTTTAGAATTGAATAGAGATTGAGATTGTTCAAATTTGGCCTAAAAATTGAACTATGGTACATTTAAAGAGAAAAAAAATCTATTCTTGAACATGCAATTACCATTTAAAGAAAAGCCTTTTTACCATAAGCATCAAAGAACATTAGACACTCCCCTGCATAAGCAGTAGTTTAGGTGATTAATTTACATAATTCACATCAAGTATAGGGAACTCCTATACCTCTGTTTTATTTCCTCTGTTCCCAGAAATGCCTAATGAGAAACTGACTTTCTTTTACCTTATGGATATTTCTGATTGTCCTTTTTTAGAACAAAGCTGCTGAAAATTTAAAGAACAGGTTCTAGGGGTTTATTTGCAGCAAAATTAACAAAAATGTAACTGCGATGGGCCCTCCCATTGAAAAAAAAAATGCTAGCTAAAATATTTATTTAATTATACTTTTTCAGTGCACCAGTCAGGGAAGCCATTCAGACCACGAGTTTTTGTATAAACAAAATGAGAATGAAATACTACTTGATTACATGGTCAACCAAAAACTTTAGAACTAATGAATATTGTATAATAAATATACTACTGTTACATGTGAGTGCTCAGAACTGGAAATGTTTGATGGTGATCTCTTGTAAGAGTCAAAATAAATGCCTTTCGAGTTGTTTTTTTGTTTTGTTTTGTTTTGTTTTAATGCACCATTGAGTTTATTAAAAAGTACGCTTACTCAGAGACCAAAGGCCAAGAAAGGTAAACAGAGCATTTCATCTAAGGACATTTCCTGAAACCTGATGACCTTGACATTTTGGTTTTCATGTTCTCATGGGGCATGTGGGGCAAAAAGCAACACCAAGGACTGACCCAGTGTAGCTAGTCTAATAGCATAAAGCTAGAAACCAAAGAAATAAAAAACTATGTCTCATTTATCCCATAGAAGGCAGGGGTGTGGAGTGGGGAGAGAGATAAAGAAAGAACAGCCAGGTGTGGTGGCTCACGCCTGTAATCCCAACACTTTCGGAGGCCAAGGCTAGTGGATGACTTGAGCCCAGGAGTTGGAAACCAGCCCAGACAACATAGTGAGACCCCATCTTTACAAAAATGTTAAAAGTTAGCTAGCCATGGTGGCGCTCGCCTGTCATCCTAGCTGCTCAGGAGGCTGAGGCAGGAGGATCCCTTGAGCCCAGATTTTGAGGCCGCAATAAGCTATGATGACACCACTGCACTCCAGTTTGGGTGACATTGTCAAGGAGAATAGAGAGAAAAGCTACTGATCTAAGTAACTTTGGAAATGATTGGAATCTGTAAGACTAAACTCAAAAAGACCCGTACATGATACTACTATAGTTGATAAAGTTGTATACCATGAATGTATATGGTTAGCAATTCTGAAACCACCATATATGTTTACTGGAATTGACTAGTTAAGTAAATGTTTCTCATTGTTGGAATGTTAGTTTACAGATAAGAAAGGGGAGGAAGCTAGAATGATCCATGTGGGGAAGAGGAAAGATGAGGAGGGAAGGAGGCATTCCAGCTAAGAATCATAACCCAGGATTGAAGTTGAAATACAAGAGGCATATTGAGGAAACCATGTTGAAACAGATGGTTTATATAAGGCAGTGCTTTTCAAATTATATTCTGATGCACTCCCACAGGGGGCTGGCCAGCAAGGGGTGAGGAGGCCCACTAGTGAAGTCTTTAAGTGAGGCAGTGCTGCAGGTATATTAGAAAGATTGATCTGACAGTAGACACAGAGGAATGTTTTGGGAAAGGGAAACTGTTCGGTAAATCCGATGAGATGGCATGAGCCCAAATGTGTTATTGGCCACGAGTTTGAAAGTAAAACAAGAGGATGGATGCATGTATTCTCACCAAGGGAGAACCACCAGGACTGGGTTACAGATGGGAGAAATATTATACCACGGGAAGGAGGTATCAAAGCTCCATCCAGTGACAGAAGTGAAGAATCTTATGTTGGATGTAAATGTGATGTACTAGATTGTTTGGGAATATGGAAATTCATACTTTGATTGTATCCAAGTTCTAAAGGGAATTACAAAGTGAATTATAATAATTAGCTTGAATATATCAAATATAACTAGATGGCTAACTGTGGGATTATATCTAGTATCAGCAGTGTGGGTGGACACACAGCAGACCTGGGAATTCTTATTTACAATTCAGTTCTTAAGGTTAATTCTTTTCTTAGAAGTCTCTAAATTTCTGAGTTTAGGTAGGGGTGGGGATAAGTTAAATTGAAAAGCCCCAAGCACTGTGGCACAGCTAAAAATCCCATATCCAGAGTCTAGGAGTTGGCACTTCTGGTAAGGTAGCATTCACAAGGTAGTATTGTTAAGGATGGCAGAGATTTGGTAGGATCGAATCCCCAACAGAGGAAGAGTTGGTATTCCTCCTCGGGCCCAATAAGCCACAAACCTAGAGCTACAGGTTAAGGAAGGATAAGGATGTGAGGGGTAAGGACCTCAGGTAGTATCTACTGTCCTCTCCATCAAAAGAAAATAAATAAACTATAAATGAACTAAAAATATACAGGTATTTGCTGGCTCTCAATGTAGGAAAGTCAATGCAAAGTTATTTAATATAAAGGTTCACAAATATACAATATATACACTTCAGCAAAATTTATAAACAAAATCAAAAGGTAACAATCTATAAAAATAACAACATATAAAACAGACAATTAACATATAAAACTGATGCTAGAATCAGCAACACTCCAGTAGCACAAGAACAGCTAGTGTCCAGATCTTGGTTTCAAATACCATTTTCCAACATCAGGAATAACGGCTCCTTAGAGACATGTTGATTCTAGGAATGGGCAGGAAATACACATGATGAGCCTGCAACATCTTGTAGCGCCAGAAAGTAAAGAAGTGCTCAAACAAAATAAAACCAATGTAGGTATGTCGTAGGGACACAGGAGCCAATTGAGAAAGATCCCAATGACCCAAGGAGATCTGGAACAATTTGAGCAGCAAAATAAAGTAGTATTGGATTATACCACCCAAAGCATAAAATAAATATCGTGAGTCCATACTCACATAAATAAATGAATACAGGAGAATAGGTAAATCTCTCCTGCAAAGGAATCCATATAATTTATGTAGATACTCCGCCCTCAAGGAAATAGAGCATCACTCCCCACTCCTTAAGTATAGGCTGTACATAAGTGACTTTCTGCCAAAAAATGTGGTATGTAAATCTGGGGAGGGGCATCAGTAACTTCACCTAACATGTACTACCTCAGCCAGGTGACCCAGTTCATCATCAGTGATAAGTTATGTTGATACTATATACGTCTTGATATATAATGAAATACGATATTTCTTGTGTTTTTCACATGAGAAAAAGAGAATATCACGAAGATGACACATCATCTTCGTGATATTTCTCCCAAAAACCCATGTCCTGAGTCTAATCTTCAGAAAAATTTCAGACAAATGTCCCTAATTGAGGGACATTCTAAAAAATACTTAAGTAGCACTCCTCAAAACTATCATGGTTATCAAAAGTCAGGCTTGAGAAACTTTGTGAGGAGCCTGGGGAAACATGATGAGTAAACATAATATGGTAAATGGATGGGATCCCAGATGGGATCCTGGAAAAGAAACAAGACCTTAGGAAAAACCAGGCAAATTTGAATAAAGTATGGACTTCAATTAATAATGATATATTATTATTAGCTTTTTAATTGTGGCAAATGTATCATACCAGAGTAAAATTTTAAGAATAAGAGAAATTGGGTGTGGAGTTTATGGGATCTGTACTATCTTCACAATGTTTCTGCAGAACTGTTCTAAAATTAAAATTTTATTTTAAAGGAGTAAGTGGCCAACATTATGGCATTTCTGTCTTATTATATCTCCTAAATAAGGCATTATTTTATATAGTCACAAGACAAATACCACTTAAGAAATATAACATTGGAGCGGGACACGGTGGCTCATGCCTGTAATCCCAGCACTTTGGGAAGCCGAGGCGGGCGGATCACGAGGTCAGGAGATCGAGACCATTCTGACTAACACGGTGGAACCCCGTGTTTACTAAAAATACAAAAAACACACACACAAAAATTAGCTGGGCGTGGTGGCGTGCGGCCGTGGTCCCAGCTACTCGGGAGGCTGAGGCAGGAGAATGGCGTGAACCCAAGAGGCGGAGCTTGCAGTGAGCCGTGAGCCGAGATTGCGGCACTGCACTCCAGCCTGGGCCACAGAGCGAGACTCCCATCTAAAAGAGAGAGAGAGAGAAAGAGAAAAAACGTTGATAAACTATTAATACCTACTAAAGTAGTTCATATCCAGAATACCCAGGTTGCCCAGGTAGTGCCTTGTGTAGCTACGTGCTTATTGTTTTTAATGCAGAATCCAATCAAATAGCATTGCATCTTACTGTCATTTCTCTTTTATCTCCCTAGCAGAACAGTGCCCTCATGATGTGGAATTTTAACACCCCTTCTTTTCAGTTGATAGACCAGACTGCCCTTCATGTAATCACTTGTATATGTTTCTTTAGGGAGGAAAAAAGTAGTAAAGTTAGGATTGGTGGAGATCATACCATTTCTCAAGTAGGATCATCCCAGACTGCCCTTGAGTGACGTTTCATTAGATGCAGGGGGCTTGCTAGTGCCAAGCAGCCAGCCTGCTGGTTTTGTGCTGTAATTAGTGATGTCAGAATTAAATTAGATGGTAGTGTAATTCTTGTGGCACATGTTTGTTTCTTTTTTATCAGGTTGTCCTAGATAGAAATAAAGTTCCCACCTCTCTGATTTTCTTGTAGTAAGAAAGTACTTAGACATTCTGTCAGTTGACTATCTCAAGAGAACATGGAGAATACTCATAAATGCTTTTAGAATGGCTTAATTTTTATGTTCTGGTTGTTACTTCTGTAATAAAATTTCTGTTACTGTTCACTTACTTTACAAAATAAGAAGACCAAACCCTTTTTTAAACCCTCGTTAATGAAAGACAGTAAATAGGCAGTATGGCTCTGAGAGGAGGGAGAGCTCACAACATGAAGAGGAAGATTGTTCTAGCTACAGGGAGTGGCATGGGAAAAAATTACTGTGTTGGAGATCCTGGAGGTATTAGAGTGATTTGAATAAATGGAATGAAGGAAGTGGTTTAAGAAATTTGAAAATAGAATGTTTTGCTTTCCAAATCATCACAAATTTAATTTTAATTAAAAAGCAATAGCAAGTTCACTGATGTGTCCCTAGTGATAGAAAAACACAGCACCTTGACATGTAGTATGCCATCAGTGATACCTGTTACTGTTTAATGGAGAGTTAAAAGATTGTTTGAAAGCGAAATATTAAATTCACCTAGTGAAGCATTTTCGTGCTCATTGGTGAAGTGCCTGGAGGTGACTGTAGTTTAGACTGTACGTTAGGTATGAATGTTCTGTGGGAAGGCTTGGCCAGAATTTTATATCTGAGTTCAGTTTAGAGAAGTTCACTTTGTGGTCATGTGATACTGAAAGAGTTGCACAGAATAGGGTAGAATTTGTGTTTATGGCTTTCCTTACTCATCTTCCTTTAATTTGTAGAGAGGAGTATATTTCAAGAGAGGAAATTTTTTTTGCAACGTTTTCACAATTGTTTGTACATGTTTTTTCTTCACCAGAAGCTTTCTTTAAAAACCTTAGATTGGCCGGCGCGGTGGCTCACGCCTATTTGTAATCCCAGCACTTTGGGAGACCAAGGCGGGCAGATCACGAGGTCAGGAGATCGAGACCATCCTGGCTAACACAGTGAAACCCCGTCTCTACTAAAAATACAAAAAAAAGTAGCCAGGCGTGATGGCGGGTGACTGTAGTCCCAGCTACTCGGGAGACTGAGGCAGGAGAATGGCATGAACCTGGGAAGTGGAGCTTGCAGTGAGCCGAGATCGCGCCACTGCACTCCAGCCTGGGCGACAGAGCAAGACTCCGTCTCAAAAAAAAAAACAAAAAACAAACAAAAAACCTTAGATTGCAATTGAACTTTCACGTTACCTTTAAGTCAGTGGGGCTAATGGTAAGTTCGGGTTTTACACATCTTGTGCTGAAGGGGCTACATAAACAATTCCTCTGAGTCAAGAGTTACTCAGGAATCAGGAGTTGGTCAGATGATGAGTAATCATTTGATAGGAATTAAAGGGTATGGTGGTTGTTGATTAAAGACATGGATATTCCTTTATGTAGATTTAGTATACAATCAGCAAATGGGTCTCAGATATCTTTTTTATATATGACAGTATTATGCCTGTGGAATTACAATTGCTTAGAGAACTTTGGAATATTGACATCATTGAACTGTTAATATTGGGGATCTGCTATGAGCTATACATTGTTTGCAATACAAGTTTTGTTTGGAGGAGAGTTTTTCGGTATAGAGGAAAGAGCACAGGTCTTCAAATTAGAAGCTCTATGTTTTGGCTTTAACACTTGCTAGGTACTTAATTCATAAGATCATTAATCTCTCTGAGCCTTTTATCATCATCTGTAGAACTAGAACAATAACACCTACCTCGCCTATGAATTTTCTGTGTGTAATGACAATCAGGATGGAAAAATTGCAGCTGGAAAACTGTGGAGTGCTGTAGATTGTAGGGACCATTGTCTTCTTTCAGCCGTATGAGCCATTCTGTGGCACTCTACCCACAGGATGCTGAGTTACTGGAGTGCTTCAAGGGTTTATAGCCCTTGGTTCTACAGTGTACTGTGTTCCAAGTTCAGCATTCTTCTAAACATTTTTTTGTTGGGGTCTACCACATCGTAGACCCTTGTGGTTGTAGTGGGGCGTGGCTAGTGGGGAGAGAGTGAGGAGATGAGGAAGTTCAAGTCTGAGTTGCTGTAGCTTGATTTATTTTCCCCTCTAGTTTCATCTTTACCTTTCCTTTTCGAGTAGAAATTATAGGCTCTGGAGTAAAATTAGAAGTGTAGCTCCAATTTAGCTAAGTTTAGCTGTAACATGAAAATTCCAAGCTTCATAGCTTTTGATGACTATTATGAAAAACAAAGTCTTTCAAAGGAATTTCCACTGTCTTTTTCTCTCCTTCGTGGTTTTAAACGTGGACCTTTGGTTATAGAATTCAGAATTTGGGGTTGTTGTTGTTGTTTTCCCCATGAGTTTGACTCTTTCTCCTTGTATGTAATTTTCATATTTTTCTTTAAGGTTTAGTCACTTAGCCATTGTTTTGCTAAATGGGAATTCTCTGCTAGCAGGGATTTTTAGCAACAAATTTCTTTTTCTTAAAATTTCTGTAAGACCAAAGTTACATATTATTTTGGTAGTGATCATGCATGAACTTTTGCTTCCTGATGGCTGCAGTGGCAGAATAACTCAAGTAGGAAGTTTATCACAGGGAGAATATACACAGGTACCTTGGTTATCAGTAGACTTTGCACTACTTGTGATCATTTGGTCTTAAGCAGGAACAAATTTATTATTTTGAAAGATGTATTAAGTTGTTGTCATTTTAGTTTACTCTTTGTAACTCTCTCTTTTATCATGATGTCTTACATTTATTTTTGCATCTAAGTGAAGGATAGAGTGTGGCAAAACTCAAGATAACCTATAATCACTTTCACATTACTTTAAAAAATCCAGTTAGACTGAAACCAGCATACTATACTGACAACATTTTGCTTAATCATAATCAGTTTTAATCCAACATCAAAATAAGCGTAATATTGTCACACATTGGTTTGTTGAAGATGCAGAATTTAGAAATTCAGATCCTTGAGCCCTACTGCCAAAAATCCTCCTTCCCAGTTGATTCTTATACATAGACAGGTTTGGGAACTATTGAACCATTTGTAAGGGGTGCTTTTCAAATAATTCTCAAGGGTTTAGAATTCGTCAGAGGACTCTACACTCAATGAAATTAAGTTGTCTTAGGAACCTGTTAATTGCATTTATCTCTTTATTTATGAAGTTCCTAAGAAACATTTCCTCTGGGGGAAAAATATTACCTTGCAAAAAACTCAGAAAACCATTGTTTATAGACTATTTCTGGGATTCCTCATTAAGATTAAGATTCTGATTTTATTTTATTTTTTATTTATTTATTTGAGACAGAGTCTCGCTCTGTCGCCCACTGCAACAGAGCTCACTGCAACCTCTGCTTCCCAGGTTTAGGTGAGTCTCCTGCCTCACCCTCCCAAGTAGTTGGGATTACAGGCGCCGGCCACCATTGCCTGACTAATTTTTTTGTATTTTTAGTAGAGACAGGGTTTCACCATGTTGGTCAGGCTGGTCTCGAACTCCTGACCTCAAGGGATCTGCCCATCTTGGCCTCCCAAAGTGCTGGGATTACAGGCGTGAGCCACCATGCCTGGCCTATGATTCTGTGTTTTAAATTCACTACAGTCTGTATTAATATTAGAATACTAATACTCAAAGAGAATTGGAGTGAACTACTATAAATGACAAAAATTTGCCCTCTTTCTTAATCTTACATGAAACCATTTTTAAAATTGGTGGGGGTTTTGTTTTGTTTTGTTTTCTGTTTGCTTGTTTTTGATCCCAGGGTCAAGCCAGAAAACTTGGTTGTTATAATGGGCTGCCTTTTTGATTTCACTAAATTCTGTGAATTCTCTCTATGTATAGTGTTCCATTGTCCTCCCAATAAAAACATACTATAGTTTCCCTTGGCCAAAACCCATGTAGGCAGTGGTGTGCTGGTAATGCTTGACAACTGAGGGAAAGAGGACTGATTCATACCATTTGCTAATTTCTATGATGTAAAATACTCCCTACAATAGCCTAGTTCAAACTCCCAGTGTGACCTCACTAAATGTGGAGCTGGAAAGAAATGCACACAGCACACTTAGTATTTCTAGTATTTCCGCCATACAGATAGATGTACATAACTTGAAGAACATAGTAAAATTATTAGGAATAAATAATTAGGAGTAAAATAATTAGGAATAAATACAATTAGAAAATAATGAATTTTTCACTATTTACCTTTGTCTTTAATAAATTTTATATGTATGACTTATTGTTAGGATACCAAATAAACTGTTTCCATGCTTATCTTTGGGAAATGCCACTGTTTCAAAATGGGGGGCTTTTGCTTAGCGTTTTCTTCCTTATTCTATTGTTTAAATTAATTACCTATGTTAAATTTATGAACAACAAAGAAGCAGCTATCCAGGTGATTTTGATGTGTTACAGGGTTGGGGACCTTTTCTTGGTTTGCCTGACACCTTAGAGCTGCATTTTGTGCTTAATTTTACTGACTACTACATTTTAACTATTTATGCTCTGTTATGTTCTTTCAAATGATTTTGAGAATTTTTTAACCAAATTGATATTTTAAATTATAAAGAAAAATAAGAGAATTGAGACTAGAAAATAGCAATCAAAGAAAATAAAAATCTCTGAAGTACAAATATAAATATGCCAATTCTGAGGACCGCAAGTGTTGGTATAGTAGAACAACAGATTTGATTCTGAGTTTCCTGGCAACCCGTGGAGGGAAACAAGGAATAGTATAATTCTTTTCAGATGGAAGGAAGACATCAGTTTCTCAAAGAAAGCTAAGCATTGCATTGTACTGAATTTCAGAGTAAATCTCTCACATGAAATTTCATATATAGGAATACTGACTAATAAAATAGCGCCATATTTCTCTTACTTCTTATGGATTTTATAGAGCAGATTATTATAATATACTTCCAAAAAATCAAGAATGTAGTAAGACTTTCCCCCCAAAGGGGACAGGTGTAATAGTTTAGGATTATAACCTAGTAATCAAGTTAGAATAACATCACCTAAAGGAATAAAGATTTAGAACAATGTTGGCAAAAGATGACAGATAGGTTTACCTAGCTCCTGTTCTTGGTTAGCGTGAGGTTATGGTGCTGTGTTGACAAGGATTCTGAGACCAGGGTCAGCAGAAACGAACGTAGGAAATGCCTAGCAATCTCTGACTTGATCACAAGAATGGGGAGTAGCACAGTTACCTCTGCATCTTTGCCATCCTTACTTCACATCTTATGTAAATTTTATTGGTCTTAGATGGCATCTCTAGTATAAACTGGATTACTAACGGAGTTTATACTCTTCAATAAGAGGCTGGAGGCCAGGCACAGTGATTCACACCTGCAATCCCAGCACTTTGGGAGGCTGAGGCAGGCAGATCGCTTGAGGCCAGGAGTTCAAGAACAGCCTGGCCAAGATGGCAAGACCCCCCCGCCAAAAAAAAAAAAAATACAAAAATTAGCCAGGCATGGTGGCGCTTGAACCCAGGAGGCAGAGGTTGCAATGAGCCAAGATCATGCCACTACACTCCAGCCTAGGCGACAGAGCAAGACTGTCTCAAAAATAAAAATAAAAAATAGTTTTTAAAAAGAGGCTGGAGTGCTGTATTTTGTATTGATTTTTGAGAGTGTATTTTGTGTGTGTGTGTGTGTGTGTGTGTGTGAGTGAGTGAATTGCGACTAATTCATTCTATTGAGCTTGGGACGTGTCATTCCCATTTTTGATCCTCTAGTTTATTTTGTTTAATATTAGCTATCCTATTTTAGTTTATCTCTAGTCTCATTGAGTTGTTTGTTGTCCCTTCATCTAATAGAACACTGTAATTACATTTTTTTGTTGTTTGAAAGCATGATTCTGAAAGCCATGAAATAAGGAGAATTTGGCCAAGTAATTCCTGTGTAAGTGTGGTCATATTACATTTAGTAATATGTAGATTATCAGCAATAAATTATTTGTTATATTTATTTTTAACAAGGCACAATTTAAATTCTTTTATCATATTAGAGAGGGAATTTATAATCTAAAGAAAATTTCAGGGGAAAATGTAGCTAGTTCAGAAATTAATTATTAACACTACTAACTATGATATTTATGGATTTTTCTCCATTTTAGTAGTGATTTATACACTGCATAATTGTTCTAATCCATACCTTATTACCTTAGAAATACAATTCATCTTTTAAAAAGAATGTCTGTTCGCTACTCTTTTACTTGACTTAATTCATCTGTTGACTTTTTTATCTTATTTTTTTAAATAGTCCTTAAATTGATATTTTCATACATTCTTGGTAAGAATATGTATAGGTGTTAGCATTCTAAAGAGCACATTGGCAGAAGACCTTCAAAATTTCAGACCTTTGACCCAGTTATTTCACTTCTAGGAAAATATCATTAGGAAGTAGAGATTTGAAGTGTGAATTCTGGGGTGAGAGTGCCTGGCTTTGAATGCAGCTGACAGACTTACAAATTGTATGACCTTGGGTTAGTTTCTTACCTTTTTAAGCCTCAGTCTTTGCATCTGTGAAATCAGTTATGCTGATAATGTAGCATTGCGTGAAACAGCAGGATAAAAATCTCTATATGCTCTAAGGTATTAATTATGTTTTAAATTATCTTCTAATGATGTTATAAAATATTGTTTTTAAAATATGTTAATTATGTTTACAAGTAATGATTCTTAAAAATATAGAAAAAATCTGGAAAAGAGGGGCTCACTGTTAATAATTCTTAAAACTAGGTAATAGGCATATGGAGATTTATTATATTCATATTATTCTATTTCTATATTTTTTTGTTTTTCATAATACTTTTTTAAAAGAATGACAAGAAGAATAGATTAAAAACAGATTAAATCCTTGATATTAGTGCTTTGTAACCTGTTTAGATGTAAATTAACTCTTGACCAGTTTTGCTATTAAACCATTATTTATACTTTTTAATGGTTTCTTAAAGCATTTGGGAGATATATATCAGACTTGTTTGGTTAAGGATGTCTGAATATCTGTCTAGAAAATAGCTGTTTTAAGTATTTTCCGTATCTGAAAATGATATGAGGACCATCTCCCACTACTGCATTCCCGTAAGTGGTTTTATTTTTCATCTTTTAAAATAGTGCAGGTTTTTCAACATAGTCAGCATTCGTACATTTCAAAAGTCAACTTTACATTAGTGGGGGTGAACAGAATCTTATTTTGACAAAATTCCCCCTCTTTAGATGGGAATGAGGCAAAGAGGAAAGGAGTAACTATTTCTTCCTGTCTCTATAACTGAAGCAATATTCAATAGAAGTGAATTTTACTTGTAGCAAATATTCCCTTTATAAGCCCTTCATTTATCTTGTAGGTGGCCTTGTAAAATATACTTTATTTGATTTTACACACTGTGCTCATGCTTTGGCTTTATGCCCAACCTCCCAGGCTGCAGACATCTACAGTAGACCCCAGTTGTTAAAGAAAACAAGCCCCCCAAAACCCTAGAAAATATTACAGTTATTAATAATAAATTCTCTGTAATATTCAGTTGGAGCAGTAATAAAATATTAATAGTAGCAGTCCTTAAAAATTGTCCCACTGGTCACTAAGACATTCAGTTTTACCCATGTTCCAAATGAAATGCATTATTGTTTTCTACTTTCTACTCTTACAAGAAAGAGGTGTTAAGGGTATTCTGTTTATTTGTTTGACTTACTCTCTTTAATACAGAAGTTAAAAAATAAAGGCAAAGCACATATATGTATAGTATCAACTAGCACCAAATCCTTCCTATGTGAGAGAAAATGATCTGCTTTGGAAGCCAGTTACATACATTTAAGAAATATGTCAAGCAATCTAAAATGAATATATTAAATGGAAAATGACTAGTCCTGACAAATTCCTGACAAATTCTTCTAACATTGCAAAATAGCGGTAATTTAGAAGTTTATGGAGGAAGGGTAGATCTTGAAGAAAAATATGTGTTTTAATTAAGGAAGGAAATAAAGAATGGGAAGAAAGAAGAGGAAGAAAGATAGGGAGGGAGGCAATCCAGGCATGAAGCAGACGCTCCAAGATTGAAGTAGAAATAAAGAGGCATATTGAGGAAACCATGTTGAAACAGATGGTTTATATAAGGCAGTGCTTTTCAAATTATGTTCTGATGCCGCCCCCAGACGGGCTGGCCAGCAAGGGGTGAGGAGGCCCGCTAGTGAAGTCTTTAAGTGAGGCAGTGCTGCAGGTATATTAGAAAGACTGATCTGACAGTGGACATAGAGGAATGTGTTCGGAAACTATTCAGTAAGTCCGATGAGATGGCATGAGCCCAAATGTATTATTGGCCACGAGTTTGAAAATAAAACAAGAGAATGGATGCATGTACTCTCACCAAGGGAGAACCACCAGGAGTAGGTTACAGACGGGAAGAATGTTGTACTGGGGGAAGGAGGTATCAAAGCCCCATTCAGTGATAGAAGTGAAGAATCCCACATTGAATGTAAATCTGATGGTACTTGATTGTATGGGAATACAGAAGATAATACTTTCATTGTATCCAAGTTCTAAAGGGAAATATAAAGTGAATTAAAATAATTAGCTTGAATATGTAAAACATAACTTTGGGTTTATATCTAGTGTAAGCAGTGTGGATGAACACACAGCAGACTGGGAATTTTGTTCTTGTTTACACCTAGTTAGTTGTTTTCTTAGATGTCTCTAAACTGAAAAGCTCCTGTGCAATGGAGGGGTGGTGGGGATGCTAAGTTAAATTGAAAAGCCCCAAGCTTTGTGGCACAGCTAAAAATCCTGTATCCAGAGTCTGGGGGTTGGCACTTTAGTGAAGTCGCTTTCACAGGTAATATTGTTAAATAAGGCAGAGATTTTTTTTTTTTTTTTTTAGAGATGGAGTCTTACTCTGTCGCCCAGGCACGATCTCAGCTCACTGCAGCCTCCGCCTCCCAGGTTCCAGCGATTCTCCTGCCTCAGCCTCCCGGGTAGCTGGGATTACAGGCACACATCACCATACCCACTAATTTTTGTATTTTAGTGGAGACGGGGTTTCCCCATGTTGGTCAAGCTGGTCTCGAACTCCTGACTTCAGGTAGTCCGTCCCCCTCGGCCTCCCAAGGTGCTAGGATTATAGGCATGAGCCACTGCTCTCGGCCTTAAGGCAGAGATTGTTAATGATGTGGCTTCTAGTTGGTAAGTATAAAATCCCAAGCAAGAGAAGACTTGGTATTCTTCCTGTGACTTGTTGACATAAGCCCCAAACCGATGGATAAGGAAGCTACCAGGCATGTACTACCCTCTGCACCGATCAGTCAATCAGTCGGTAAACAAACTAACTATAAATGAACTAAAAATATGGAGAGATGTAAATATTTGCTGCAGTGTAAGAAAGACTTATGTAAATGCAAACACTTACTTTAAAGGTTCACAAATATATATGTTTTATGGGCTGAATTCTGTCTCCCCAAAATTCATATATTGAAGTCCTAACCCCTGTGCATCAGAATGTGATGACATTTGGAGTTAAGTTCTTTAAAGGTGTGATTAAGATCAGGTATGGTCTTTAGGAAAGGCCTTAATCCAGTATGATTGGCTTCCTTCTAAGAAGAGATTAGGCCACACACACAAACTGAGGGGCCATTATGTGAGGACACAGCTAGAAGGCTACAAGCCAAGGAAAGAGGCCTCAGAAGAAACCAAATCTGCCAACATTTTGGTCTTGGGCTTGTAGCCTCCAGGACTGTGAGAAAGCAAATTTTTGTTGTTGAAGCCACCCAGTCTGTGGTATTTTGTCAGGGTAGCCCTAGCACACTAATACAATATGCATGCATTTCTGCAAAATTCGTAAATTAAATCAAAAGATAATAACCTACAAAAATATTGATTAACATATAAAATAGACAAGGACCTAGAATCAACAACATTCCAGTAGCAATGAGCACACTTAACTCCCAGATCTTGGTTTCAAATACTGTTCTCCAATAAAAGGAACTGGGGCTCCTTGTAGAAATGGCTGATTCCAGGAATGGGGCAGGAATTCCCCTTTATCAGAGGGGAATATGTTCCAAGATTCCTGGTAGATGCCTGAAACCACGGATAGCACCAAAGCCTATGTATACCGTATTTTTTTTATCTGATAACCAAAACAGCTACTAAGAATAAGCGACTACAGGGAAGATAATGTATACAGCATGAATACACTGAACAAAGGGATGATTTGCATTCTCGGCGGAATAGAGCAAGATCACGCATGAATTCATTATGGTACTCTGAATAGCATGCAATTTAAAACCTATGAGTTATTTCCAAAATTTTCCAGTTAATATTTTCAAACTGAAGTTGACGGCAGGTAACTGAGACTGCAGAAAGCAAAATTGCAGATAACAGGGGACTACTGTATACAAGATGAGCCTGGAGCATCACTTAGTACCAAAAAGTAACAAAGTACTCAAAAACCCTCACAACAATGGAGATATGTCAAAGGGACACAGGAGCTAACTGAAATATCTCCCAATGGCCAAAACTTTGAGCAACAAAATAAAGTAACACTAGATTATAACCCAGTGTATAAAATAAATATCCATTAATCCATACTGATACTGGGGAAGAATACACAAGTCTCCCATGCAGAATTCCAACTAAATTATCTGGAATTTATGTAGACACTCCACTCTCAAGGTGTACAGAATAACTCCCCACTCAAGCATGGGCTGTGCATGGTGACTTCTTTCCAAACAATACAGTACTAAAAAATGAACAAAAAAGAGTAGCAGCAAAATCTGACAAAGCCCTACTTCAGTGTGGTGGTCAAGATTAACAGCACTGATAAGTCAGGTTGATAGACTGTGTCCTTGATATAATGTGATAAGAATTGCATTTGACCTCTGTGGTTTTCCTCCCGAAAACCCATATCTCACTCTAATCATGATTAGAATGAATAGAGAAGCATCCTACAACATACTTGACTAGCACGCCTGAAAACTGTCAAGGTGAAAAAAAACAAAGTCTGAGAAATTTACAGCCAAAAAAGCTAAGAGAGCAGCTGAGTGTAATGTGCTATCCTAGAACAGAGAAAGGAGACTAGGTAAAAACTAAGGAAGCCTAAATAAAGTTTAATTCATAAACAAAAATCAGCACTGGTACATTAATTGCAGTGAGTGTACCATGCCAATATAAGATGTTAATAATAGGGGAAACTGGATATGGAGTATATGGGAACTATCTGTACTATCTTTCCAACTTTTCTGTAAAATATTCTCAAAAAATGGCCATTTAAAACAACAGAAAACAAATAGACAAAAAGTTATCGTATACTCATCAAAAGGCCAGTAAGCACTTGAAAAATTTCAAATTTACTGGTATTCAGAAACACACATTAGGCCGGGTGCTGTGGCTTGTGCCTATAATCCCAGCACTTTGGGAGGCGGAGGCAGGCAGATTGCTTGAGCTCAGGAGTTTGAGACAGCCTGGGCAACATGGCAAAACCCTGTCTCTACTGAAAATACAAAAATTAGCCAGACATGGTAGCACACACCTGTAATCCCAGCTACTCGGGAGGCTGAGGCATGAGAATCGCTTGAACCTGGGAGACGGAGGCTGCAGTGAGCTGATACCACACCACTGCACTCCAGTCTGGGCGACAGGAGACCCTGTCTCAGAAAAAAAAAAAAAAAAGAGAAATGCACATTAAAATAGCTATAAAGTTATTGTTTTTCTCCTATTTAGCTCGCAAAAGTTTTTTCTGTTGTTGTTGTTTTGTTTTGTTTTTTTCCCTAACGATGGTGCTGATGATCAGCAATGTATAGGAATGTAAAATGGATCAGCCTTTCTGCAGGGCATTGTTGTGTTTGAACAGTATTCTTATTTTTTTTACTTTTAGGCTGGTGTTTGGAATGCTTTATCCTGCATATTATTCATACAAAGCTGTGAAAACAAAAAACGTGAAGGAATATGTAAGTATAGTTTTATGAGTGATTAATCTGTTTAATATTTTAATGATACACACTGAAAAACTGCTATTCTCTTAGAAACGGCTGGAGTAACGTTTTGGGTTAAAAGGTGTTATGAATGTGAAGTAACAAAACTAATCTTTTTAAAAATCTTTGAAGATAACCCCAAAGTGGAGTTTCAATAAAAATAAGTATATGGTTCCCAAGATGAGTAACTGAATAGGTCTTGATTTAGTCTATAAATTCCCGTGTAATAAGGGATTGGAGAACTTTTGTTTGTTTGACTTGGGGAGGGGAGTTGTGGGTCTTTTTGCCTTATAAATTTATAGGTACATTGAGAATATCTCTCTGGCCCCAAAGCCTTTTTCTTCTTTTTTAGGTATTTCATCACTTTCTAATCTATATAAATATACAGATACTCCATCACCATTGACAACTGCCATCTTTTTTCCTTCTGGAGTCAGACTTCATTTGTAATGATTTTGTTCTGATTTGCGATGAGTCCTCAGTATTTCTTTGTTTTTAGTTTCCTCTTCCCTATTCCCTAATTTTCTTTTTCTGTCACTAATATTTATTTTTTATCATTTCTGAAGTTCTCCTCATTTCCCATTTTATTCATACTATGTAATAGTAAATGGCCTTCCCCACCTATAAATCCTGATATAGTTTGGTATGTGTGATGGAGTGAATTTTTAGAGAATAGCAAAAGCATATTGTATTGGTGGTGGTAATCAACAGGATAAGCAGTCAATACTGAGATAACAGCACATCAATAACTATGACTCTTTCTTTAAAATTGAGGTGACATTCACATAACATAAAATTAACCATTTCAGAGGCATTTGATGCATTCACAATATTACACGTATATATAATACAATATAATACAACTCTAGTTCCAAAATATTTTCATCACTCCAAATAAAACCCTGTGCCCAAGTCACTGATAACCACCAATCTGCTGTCTGTATGTGTTTACATATCCTGGATATTTCATACAAATAGAATCTCATAATATGTGACCTTTTGTGTCTGTCTTCTTTCACTCAGCGTGTTTTTAAGGTTCATACATATCTTAGTATGTATTTTATTTCGAATGTTTTACATTCCTTTTTATGGCTGAGTAACATTCTACTGTATGGATATATGACATTTTGCTTATCCATTCATCTGTTGACAGACATATGAATTGTTCTGTCTTTTGGCTATTATGAATAGTATTGCTACAAGCATTCACATACAAGGATTTGTTTGAGCACCTGCGTTTGATTCTTTGGGATGTATAGCTGTGGTTCTTTGTAAGGAATCTTGGATGATAGTCTTGTCATCCAGTTGGTCAAACGATCAGGGATTAGATCATGATTCTTTATATTTTCAGGGTTTTTGGGGGTGGGAGGAAGGGATAGACTCTGAAACTTTTATAACTAACTCACTTTATTAAACTTTTACAGTTATTTTTTTATCTTGTATATAAAACTAACTTCTAAAGTGAAGTATATATTAATACAAGTCAAAATGGTGGAATATATCTGGCAGAGGTAAATAAGTTACGTAGTTGGGCTCTGAAATTTTTCTATCCTTTTATTATATGTATCTTTTGGACCTAGGATTGGTGAAATTAATCTTAAGAGATGGAACCATATTAAGTCCTGGTAATTTAAGTTCATTTTATACATGGCTTGAAGGTTCATATTTTAATATAAGTTGGAGTAAATACTTTGCATGTTGTTTTACAGTGCTGGCACACATTAGTTTCTAGATGGCAGCGCGTCTGTTAACAGTGCTTCTCAAGCTGCCTGTGGTACAAGACCACTTTTGTTTTTCCAATAAGTCATAGACTAATAATTTTTTTTTTTTTTGAGACGGAGTCTTGCTCTGTCACCCAGGCTGGAGTGCAGTGGTGCGATCTCGGCTCACTGGAAGCTCCGCCTCCCGAGTTCACGCCATTCTCTTGCCTCAGCCTCCTGAGTAGGTGGGACTGCAGGCACCCGCCACCACGCCCGGCTAATTTTTTTGTATTTTTAGTAAAGATGGGGTTTCACTGTGTTAGCCAGGATGGTCTGGATCTCCTGACCTCGTCTGGATCCACCCGCCTCGGCCTCCCAAAGTGCTGGGATTACAGGCGTGAGCCACCATGCCCGGCCAACTAATAGTTTTATAAAATGAAATACTAATCACTAGAAATAAAGAAATGAGAAAAGCCCCTAACCCTGAAATACAACCCAGAAATTTTTTTTTTTTTTTTTTTTTTTTTTTTGAGACAGGGTCTTGCTGTTATCACCCAAGCTAAAATGCAGTGGCACCATCATAGTTCACTGTAGCCTGGACCTCATGGGCTCAAGTGATCCTCCCACTTCAGCCTCCTGAGTAGCTGGGACTGCAGCCCTGTACACCATGCCTAGCTAATTTTTTTTATTATTTTTCATAGAGACAGGGTCTTAACTATGTTGCCCAGGTTGGTCTTGGACTCCTGGCCCCAGGTTATCCACCTACTTCAGCCTCTCAAAGTGCTGGGATTACAGGCATGAGCCACGGTGCCCAACTCCCAAATTTTTTTTTTACTATATTCAGTGACATGAAATTACTGTCAAATAATGTACTTTTGCCTATTGTTTTCATTATTGTATTATTAATATACTTACAGTAACATAGTAGTGCTTTTACAGCCTTGTAAAATCCCATAGACAACACTGCCCTACTGTGTGATATTTTAATTGGAATTATCTTTTGGAAGATAAAAGTAAGAGTTGGCCATAATTTCCAAACACCATGAAAATATGAGTTGAAGAATCTACTTCTGGCCAGTGCTTAATAAATGGGAACCATCTCCCTATTTGGAATCTTTTTTATATTGTTACTAAATTAGATCTTTTTTTTTAATCTAATTCAATGTACAGTTGAAGTACAGATTATTACGTCTCTCAACATTGGGCCCACTTCACCTAGAAAGCATTCCAGAAGCCCAGGAGATATAATAATTTGGTGTGCTGCTGTGTGTGTGTGCACTGTATATATATTTGTGCTTACGGTATTCTCCCATCTTTTCTCCCACATCTGCTTTTTTTTTTTCTTTTAGGAAAAAAGCTAAGCACAAATTTAAAATGTTTAGATGAGAAGCTCTAATAACTTGAGGATATTATCAGTAAGCACAGAAATACCATCCCTAAAAGTCAAAGGTAAAGGGATAGCAATAAGAAATATAAAAATAGTAAATAAACTGTAATAAAAAATAGGTTTGGCCATGTGCAGTGGCTCACAACTGTAATCCTAACACTTTGGGAGGCCAAGGCGGGTGGATCACTGGAGACCAGGAGTTTGAGACCAGCCTGACCAACATGGTGAAACCCTGTCTCTACAAAAAATATAAAAATTAGCTGGGTATGGTGGCGCATGCCTGTAGTCCCAGCTACTGGAGAGGCTGAAGTGGGAGAATCACCTGAGCCCAGGAATCGAGACTGTAGTGAGCCATGATCCCGCCACTGCACTCCAACCTGGACAACAGAATGAAACCCTGTGTCAAAAAAAAAAAAAACAGTAATAATAAAATAAAAATCAGAAAGATTAATCCATTTATAAATGTTGTACATCAATTCAACTTTGTGAATATTAATTTTTAAAGACTTAAAAACAACAACAAAAAAAGACTTAAAAACAAGAATTTGTGTGTCTTATTGCCCTTGATACAACACTCAGATTTTCATTACTAGATTATTTTGTAAATTGGGGATTAGTAAGGATGGTCTAACCCTAAAATTTTTATTCAACTTCATAAAGATAATTTAATTGCTTCTTGGCACTTTGGCTAAGATCAAGTGTGAAGATAATTTAAGCCATGGAAGAGAATCCATTGCATTCAAACTGATGAGAAAACTATAAACATGATATGTATTGAGATATATGTATATGTGTATATTTAGTTACATAGTGAGCATAAAGCTTTGCACAGTTGTTTTTAGAGAATACTCATTAATAAAGCTGGAATTATCTGTACATAATTTTGCAGTAATACTATGATTCTGAAAAGCATTTGTTTTTATGTAACTTTGATTGTAAGTTTAGGGTTTGGGCAGGTTGTTATATAGGTAAATTTGTGTAATGGGGGTGTGTGGTACAGACTCTTTCATCACCCAGGTATTAAGCCTAGTACCCTGAAAAAAGGTTTTCTTAACCATCCGTTTGAGAAGACCAGAATAATGAGTAATTGAGGAGAAACTAGGGAAGGTGAAAGGCAGGTGGCTAGAACTGGTTTGATAATTACATGGTAATCAACTCTACTTCACAAATAAAATGAGAACTAAAAGCAAAATAAATGGTCAGGCACTGAAACAAGGACAGGGCATCTGCCTTTGACAGGGAAATGTATCATCTCTGAAGACCTCCCAGCAACCATACTGCCTGCTATCAAGGCTGCTAGAGAGGCCTCGTGCAGTGGCTTACACCTGGAATCCCAGCCCTTTGGGAGGCTGAAGCAGGCAGATCTCTTGAGCCCAGGAGTTTGAGACCAACCTGGGCAACATGGTGAAACCCCGTATCTACAAAAAACACAAAAATTAGCAGGGCATGGTGGTGGTGTGTGCCTGTAGTTCCAGCCACTCAGGAGGCTGAGGTGGGAGGATCACCTGAGCCTGGGAGGTCCAGGCTGCAGTGAGTCCTGATTGCACCACTGCACTCCAGCCTGGATGACAGACAGAGTGAGACCCTCGGGTGGGGTGGTGGGATCCCGGGGAGGCTGCTAGAGAGACTAAGTTGAGATGTCACCTTGGAATAATAATATTTTCCATTTATATGATTTCCTACCAGTTTCAAAGTACTTTTGTCTATTGTTTTCATTTGCTACCCTGGATAAGATAATTTTTTGAAACAAATTATCACACTCTTACTGGCTTAGAACAACATAAATTTATTCTCTTACAGTCCTAGAGGTCAGAAACCTAAAATGAGTTCACAGCCTCGCACCTTCTGGAGGGTTTAGAGGAAAGTCTGTTTCCCTGTCTCCTCCAGCTTCTACAGGCTGCCCACATCCCTTGGCTTACGGCTTTATTCTTCCATCCTCAAACCCAGCAATGTTGTACTGAGACCTTTTCATGATGCTATCTCTCTGGTTCTCTCTCTTCTGCCTTCTTTTCCACTTATAAGGACTCTTGTGATTACATTGGGCCCACCTGATTAATCCAGGATAAACTTCCCATTTCAAGGTCAGCTGATAAGCAACCCTAATTTCATCTGCAACCTTATTTCTCCTTTACAGTGTAACCTAACATATTTACAGTTTCCGGAGATTAAGACACAGACATCTTCAGGGGAGAGAGGGCATTTTTCTGCCTACTCCAATAATATCTCACTGATTCTTACTGCAGTCCTATGAAGTTGGCATAGAAAATATTCCAGTATTACAGGCTTAGAGAAGTGAATTTACCTGGAGTCACATGGATTATAAAGACAGAATTGGTACCAGATCAGAGATCTTGTGTTTCTAGTATTTTATTCATTCTAGTCTACCATGCTACCTTTGGAAACACAGGTGAAGATTCTAGCTTCATGTAAAAGTTGAAACAACCTTTACAACCAGCCAGTGAATGTGCACCTGATTAATTCAAAGCTGGACGTTCATGGGCCACAGCCATGTAGATATTTTCCAAGAAGGACAATCAGGCAGCTTACCAGGGCAGGACCCACCAGCGTTGAAATCACGTGTGAACAAAGAGGTTCAAAATGAAATACAAGTTTTTGAAAATTCTGTAAAGTTCCTCCTTTGAAAAAAAAAATAAAGAAAATCCCTTAAATCTTGACAGTCTTCTAAGTATTTCCAATCTAGTTTTACTCTGACAAAAATTTTGAACATTATTTGCTTGCACCCAGTACAAGGCTAAGTCCTAAACTTAGCCATCTGATTTAAATTGACTTTTTTTAAATTATATTTTAAGTTCTGGGATACATGTGCAGAACGTGCAGGTTTGTTACATAGGTATACATGTGCCATGGTGGTTTGCACCCATCAACCCGTTACCTAGGTTTTAAGCCCCGCATGCATTAGGTATTTGTCCTAATGCTCTCCCTCTCCTTGCCTCCGACCCTCCCACAGGCCCCGGTATGTAATGTTCCCCTCCCTGTGTCCATGTGTTCTCATTGTTAAACTGACTCTTAACAGTTTTATCAGAACTCTGTCCTCATAAAGTTTTCCTATACAGTAATCCTATCCAAATTTGCTTTGTTTTATACATGGTATTTTCTTAGTAAAATTAACCTTCTTAAATTGCCCTGTTATGTTTTTAATAGCACCTTATAGTATCAGATGTTATATTCTTTATTTGTATATGTTTGTGTTCCCACCAGAATGAACTCCATGGGGAAGTGTTTTGTTGTTTTATTAATTACTATATGCCTGTACTTAGAACAGTACCTGCTGATAATAGGTACTCAATATTTCTTGAATAAATAAATGAGAAAAGTTGACTTTTAAGTAGACATCAAATATTGTGCTTAATAGCATGTACATTTCTTAAGTGGACTGATGTAGTTTACCAGCTTTGATTCTGCTGGGTTAGGGAGAATACAATCCAGTCTTAACATTTATCCCAAAACCTAGTTTCTTTGTGGTATTTGGTTATGACCTAAATTCCACTGCTCTCTACTTCAAAATTATTTTCAGAAAGCAAACATTTTCGGTTAATTTACTTCTTCCCACCCTAACTACTACCATTCCCCTTAAGCCTGCAAATGGTAGATTGCACCTGATAAAACAGATGCTGTGTTCAAATCAAAACAAATGGAAAGTACTGTGTATTTTGGCAACCTTCCTTTCTTCCTTTGCCTATTTTTAAAACAGAGCTTTCCTAGGATATAATTTCCTGCATAGTGTGGCTGATATGGCCTACTTAAAGACTTTCAGTCTTGCAGTAATTGAAATGTAAACTTACTGAAGAATTAGTATGGTTTTGCAAATTTTTTCAGGCTCATTCCATCTCATGACTTGAAAATAGAGTGTTTACTTCCAAGTCATGTGTAATTGCTGTAGCTTTTCTAGGAAACCAGTGTTCTTATTCTAAGAATGCTGGAGAAAGCAGCAATGAAAAGATTGGCTAACAGCACTTACAAATCAAAATCAGACATTTGGTTCTGAGATTTACTGTGAGCAAGAACAAAGAACAGGAAAAACTGGGAGATTACTCTTTAAAAGGCCTAGAAATGGCCCTCTAAAAGTCTGCTGACTTGGTTTTTGAAAGTGACCTAATTTCAACTATTTAGGTGATATGAAAATGAACAAATTTACCACAAATATAGAACAAATATGCCAGTTCTGCAGATCTTATTGATAATGAAATCTGATGTTGTCTACTAACTTTAGAGTAGAAATAGAAGGGGAAAAACATACTAAAGAACTTTTATTTGTTCTCAAGAAGTGTTTCCTAGGTATCTTTTGATATTTTTGATAAAAAATATTCATTTCAAGCCGGGCGCGGTGGCTCAAGCCTGTAATCCCAGCACTTTGGGAGGCCGAGGCGGATGGATCACGAGGTCAGGAGATCGAGACCATCCTGGCTAACATGGTGAAACCCCGTCTCTACTAAAAATACAAAAAACTAGCCGGGCGTGGTGGCGGGCGCCTGTAGTCCCAGCTACTCGGAGGCTGAGGCAGGAGAATGGCGTGAACCTGGGAGGCGGAGCTTGCAGTGAGCCGAGATCGCGCCACTGCACTCCAGCCTGGGTGACACAGCGCGAGACTCCGTCTCAAAAAAAAAAAAAAAAAAAAAAAAAAAAAAATTCATTTCATTTAAGAGTTTTAATAATTTAGAAAGTTTAGAGATTAGTCTACTAATTATGATGGGATTTTTACTGAAAATTCGTTTTGTCAGGCTGCTTGCTTGTCTGTGTATTTTCTATTCTAATTTAGTTTTTATTTTTATCAAAGCAGTATTTACTTATAATGTAAAAAGTCAATTAGTTACAAGACTTATTATGGAAAACAATAGTTCCCCAGGCTCCCGTCCCTATGTCTAACTCTCTAGAGGCAATTACTTCAAATTCTTTTATCTGAATCTTTTAGCATTTATTGCCATATTCCAAATAACATGCTTACTCTGCTGTTTCTTAATTTTTCAGATGGACGTCATGAGTTAACTTCCTTCTATGAAAGATGATTTAGCAGTTACCCAATGGCCACTATACACATGCATATTTCTCTGTTCTTATAGCTTCCCAGAATCATTGCAGTATAATTTGGTTAGCTCAATATTCAATATTTATATTATTTAGACAAAATTAGAAGCAATCGAATATAGAGCTAAAGTGCACAATGTCTGGAAACAGGCTCCCTAGGTTTCATCCTAGCCCTACCCATTACTAGCTGTGCCTTTGGACAAGTTATTTGACCTTTCTGTGCCTCAATTTTCTAATCAGTAAGTAGTAGTAAATAATGAATATATTATTTCATTATATTATATGAATGCACATAAAGCATTTATATCAGTACCTTAAACATAATAGTACCTGTCATACAATCATTTTCATTATGTAAACACTATTCATAGCTGATCTCTACAGTGTCCTGCCATTACCATTCTTTACTCTGGTGTTATTCGCTATCTTGTTTCATTTGTGTGGTATTCTCTGTTCTTATTGTGTATCCAGACCCACACTTTCCTAGAGTTCTGTGCATTTCTTCTCAGTGCATTCCCCTCCATTAGACATTCCAGATTGGTTCTTGTTTTGGATTCTCTGATTTCTTAATTAATTAATTTTTTCATTTTGATAAAATGCATCCTTCCTGAGAAGTCTATAATGAGAGTCAATTTCTTTTTTTTTTTTTTTTTTCTGAGACAGTCTCGCTCTGTCGCCCAGGCTAGAGTGCAGTGGGTGACTTGGCTCACTGGAACCTCTGCCTCCCGGATTCAAGCAATTCTTCTGCCTCAGCCTCCCAAGTAGCTGAGATTACAGGCATGTGCCACCATGCGTGGCTAATTTTGTATTTTTAGTAGAGATGAGGTTTCACCATATTGGCTAGTCTGGTCTTGAACTCCTGACCTCGTGATCTGCCCGCCTCAGCCTCCCAAAGTGCTGGGATTACAGGTGTTAGCCACCACACCTGGCCCCCAAGAAGTCAATTGCTTGAGATGCTAGGTTGGAAATCATTTTCTTTCAGAATTTTGGGAGCATTTCTTCATTGTCTTTAACTTCTGGTATTGCTGTTGAGAAGGCTGAAGCCATTATGATTCTTACCTGTTTTTCTCCCCATTCAGGAAGCTTGTGGGATATTTTCTATTTTCCTGTTGTTTTAAAATTTCATGATGATGTGCTTTGGTGCATGAATCCGTTATAATCAATTTTGCTAAATCCTCAGTAGTCCCTTTTAATCTGGGAATCCTTTTTGCTTCAGCTCTGAGAAATTTGGTTAAAATTATCTCTTTAATACTGTTCTGTACTCCATTTTCACTGTTGTTCTGTCTGGAATTCCTTTTATTCATTTATAAGGCACTTGGACTGATTCTCCAATTTTTTTTTAATCTTTTCCCTTCTCTTTCCTGTCTCTTTTTGTTCTACTTTCTGATTGAGTTTCTCAGTTTTACCTTCTAACTCTTCAATTGGTCTTTTAATTTCTGCACCTATGTGCTTAATTCATGAGAATATGACTGACAGTTTTTTGGACATGTTCTTATTTATTTATTTATTTATTGAGGCGGAGTTTTGCTCTTGTTGCCCGGGCTGGAGTGCAATAGTGCAATCTCGGCTCACCGCCACCTCTGCCTCCAGGGTTCAAGCTATTCTCCTGTTTCAGCCTCCCAAGTAACTGGGATTACAGGGATGTGCCACCACACCCAGCTAATTTTGTATTTTCAGTAGAGATGGGGTTTCTCCATGTTGGTCAGGCTGGTCTTTAACTACTGACCTCAGGTAATCCGCCTGTCTCGGCCTCCCAAAGTGCTGGAATTACAGGCTTGAGCCACTGCACCCAGCCGGACATTTTCTTCTTTCTACATAGTCTTTCCTTTGAATTTGTTTTACGTTTGTTTCAGCCTCTGTTTTTCATGTATAATTTCCTCAAATGTTGGATGATCTCTGGTTCTCTGCTCAGTTTTTAGGATAATAATGAAAATCTGCCTGGAGCTCTGTGCCCATGAAAGGGCTTGTTGAATGTGATCTTCACTGTAGAGTGATCTGACTAGACCATCGTATATGTTCCTATGGCTGCCATAAGGACGTACCACAAGCAGTGTGGATTAAAACAACAGAAATGTATTGTCTCACAATTTCTGGAGGCTCGAAGTCATTAATTTCATAAGATATTGACAGGGCCACACTCCCTCAGAAACCTGTTGAGGAGAATCATTCCTTGTGAATTCCTAGCTGCTGATTGTTGCCAGCACTTCAGTCTACCTCCACAGTCTACCTCCATCGTCACATAGGACTCGCCCCTCATGTCTCTGTGTGTCTGTTTTGTCTCTTCATCTTAAAAAGACACCAGTCACATAACTTCATTTAACTACATCTTCAATGACCCTATTTCCAAATAAGGTCACATTCTGAGGGATTGGGGTTTAGGACTGTGTGTTAGTCAGCTTGTGTTACCATAACAAAAACCATGGACTGATTGACTGGAACAACAGGAATTATTTTCTCACAGTTCTGGAGACTGGAAGGCCAACATCAAGTTGCTGCCAGGGTTGGTTTCCTGTGAGGGCTCTTTTCCTGGCTTGTAAGGCAGCCACCCTCCCATATGTCATCACATGATCTTTCTGATGTGTGCACATGGCGAGAAATATTCCTCTTTTTCCTTTTCATGTAAGGACACTAGCCCTACAGTAGAGCTTCACAGTGTGACCTCATTTAACCTTAATTACCACCATAAAGGCCCTAACTCCAAATATAGACATATTTGAAGTTAGGACTTCAACCTATGAATTTTGGGAAGACCTAATTCAGTCTAGAGTGGACCTTAACACATCTGTTTTGGGAACACCATTCAACCCATAACAACCATTTCTTGGAAAGTTATCAATGTCTATATCTTTAGGTATTTTCTCTTGTGCCAGTCAGATTCTTCAGAGAAGACTCTTCCATTATGAAAGGTACTTGGTTACCAGTATCCTACTGGGAGAATAAGACTTGGGGGTGCTCAACATTCAGTTTATAAACTTTTACTAGATCCCTGTTAGCCCCACTCTCAGTTGTGCTGGAGATTTGCAAATCCAGAAACCCCCTGATTCACCCTTTCCAGAGAATAAACATAAGGGTTTCCCTGGGGAAGAAGGGACATTGACAGGCTTCTGGAGTGAGAAGGTATCTTGGGGTCTCCCTTCTCCTTAAGCAGATGTACAGCCATCCTTCCTACCTTTAGTACCCCCGTCCTTTTTGTTTTGTTAGACAGGGTCTTACTCTGTTGCCCAGGATGGAGTGCAGTGGTGCCATCGTAGCTCACTGCAAGCTCCAACTCCTGGGCTCATGCGATCCTCCCTCCTTGGCTTCCCCCGTAGCTGCAACTACAGGCACATGGCACCGTATCTGGCTATTTTTCTTTTGGGTTTTTTACCTTTTTTTTTCTTTTAAGTAAAGATGAGATCTTGCTATGTTGCCCAAGCTGTTCTTGAGCTCCTGGGTCCAAGCTATCCATCCACCTGGGCCTCAGAAATTGCCAGGATTATTAGGCATGAACCACTGCACCCAGCCTCTGTACCCCTTTTGACCAGGAATTTTGCCACCATTTTTTTTGGCAAGCTCTGTAGTGTAGAGTTAGGTTGCTTCTCAGTTTTTCCCCCTGCCAGCTTGCTGCTCAGTTTTCTCAGGTCTCCTAACTCAGTTACTACTTATCCATTTCCTTCATGGCTCCAAAATTCTTATGTTCTCTTCTATATTCTTCTGAGCTTATGCCGTCTTTAAAAATCACTTTACTGTTGTTGTAATATTTGTAGAGGGAGTGAAACTGAATATGTATATTCAGTTTACCATCTTTACCCAAATTTCCAAATTGACTTTGTGAGTGGGTTACTTGCAGTTGACTTACTCTACGATATTTATTTATTTATTTAGAGACAGAGTCTTGCTCTGTCACCCAGGCTGGAGTGCAGTGGCACAATCTCAGCTCACTGCAACCTCCACCTCCCAGGTTCAAGTGATTCTCCGGCCTCAGCCTCCTGAGTAGCTGGGATTACAGGCACCCGCCACCACGCCCAGCTAATTTTTATATTTTTTGTAGAGACAGGGTTTCACCATATTGGCAAGGCTGGTCTCAAACCCCTGACCTCATGATCCACCTGCCTCGGCCTCCCGAAGTGCTGGGATTACAGGCTTGGGCCACCGTGCCCAGCCAAGTTACTCTATGATATTAAGTAAGACTTATTATACCATTAACATTGGTTTTTAAATGTGTTCACTTAGAAAATAGATTTAAAGTAATATATGGCCGGGTATGGTAGCTCACACCTATATCTCAGCACTTTGGGAGGCCGAGGTAGGTGGATCAATTGCTTGAGTCCAGGAGTTTGAGACCACCTAGGAAAACATGGTGAAACCCCGTCTCTACCAAAAGGATACAAAAATTAGCCAGGTGTGATGGTACATGCCTGTAGTCCCAGCCACTCGAGAGGTTGATGTGGGAGGATCACTCAAGTGTAGCGGTTCAAGGCTGCAGTGAGCCCAAGATCATGCCACTGCACTCTACCACGGGCAAGAGAGCAAGACCCTATCTCGAAACATAAAAATAAAAATAAAGTAATATATACTATTGTTTTTTCAATGCTTGAAAATAACTTTAACATTTAATTTTAGCTGACATACACTGAATTCATGTGTGCTTACTTAAATTAGGTTATTATTTCTTTATAAACCTAATTTTTCATATGTTTACTATTTTATATATAATATATACAGCATAACACTTCACTGGTAAAATAACTGGTACTGTTATAATCATCAAGTGTTTTATATTCTTCATTATGTGGTTTTTTTTTTTTTTTTTTTGGAGATGGAGTCTCGCTCTGTCACTCAGGCTAGAGTGCAATGGCACATCTCAGCTCACTGCAACCTCCGTCTCCCTGGTTCAAGCAGTTATCCTGCCTCAGCCTCCCGAGTAGCTAGGTTTACAGGCACCCGCCACCATGCCTGGATAATTTTATATTCTTTTCTTTTTTTTTTTTTTTTTTTTTTTTTTCCGTGAGATGGAGTCTCACTCTGTCGCCCAGGCTAGAGTGCAGTGGTGTGATCTCGGCTCACCGCACCCTCCAATTCCTGGGTTCAAGTGATTCTCCTGCCTCAGCCTCCCGAGTAGCTGGGATTACAGGTGCCTGCCACCACACCCGGCTAATTTTTGTATTTTTAGTAGAGACGAAGTTTCACCATGTTGGCCAGGCTGGTCTTGAACGTCTGACCTCAGGTGATCCACCCACCTCGGCCTCCCAAAGTGCTGGGATTACAGGCTGAGCTACCGCACCCAGCCAATTTTATATTCTTAGTAGAGATGGGGTTTCACCATGTTGGCAAGGCTGATCTCAAACTCCTCACCTCAAGTGATCTGCCCACCTCAGCCTCCCAAAGTGCTGGGATTACAGGCCTGAGCCACCACACCAGGCCCTTCATTGTGTTTTCTAAAAACAATTTCTTTATGATCACCTTGGGATTATTACAACAGATCTAACTTTAGGAAAGTAAGTATTACATTTGAATAAGATTATGTAATAGGAGGATTTAAAATAAATGCCTAACAGGGTTTCATCCAAAATTTTAGAATGTGAATTCAAGGAACCCTTGACCCTTCTGAAGTAAATTGAAAGCATTTCCACAGTGTTCACACTAGGATGTAGCTAGCCAACTCACAGCTGCCTGTCCTCTTTTAGCTTCCAATGAAAATGCTTTGGAAAACATACACATAGAAAAAGAAATTCTCACAGTAATTCTTAAACCTAAGAGGCTACGCAATCAGGCTTTTGCTAAAATCTAGGAAGAATGTTACCAACTGTAGTGCCAATGGAAATGGATTTTTTAAACCGGACCAAAACAGTTGTTTCCATTAAAGGAAATGCTGCTAAGAAGTAAGTTGGAGGGAGGCCTAGCCACCCCCACCCTAATCCCTAGTGATGGAATAGTTTAAAACCATAAAAGCTACAATAACCAGCAAACTCAACTGGTATCACCCTCACTGCGGGGAGACCTGAATTCAGAGGCAGCCAGTGTTTGCCTTCCCTTTTTCAGAAAACATAAGCTCACTGCTTTGAAGAAAATACCAGTAATTTCCACACAGGAGAAATAATCATTGACTATAAGAGAAATCAACAATGTAGTAATAAATTATAAAAAATTGAAATGATAGTAATATATATCATAATTTATATGCTTTACTATAATAGCTGAGTTTTTGTTGTTGTTGTTGTTGTTTTTTCTGAGGTGGGGGGTGGTATTGCTTTGTCACCCAGGCTGGAGTGCAGTGGTGTGATCAAAGCTCACCACAGCCTCAATGCTCTGGGCTTCAGCTATCCTCCAACTTCAGCCTCCTCAGTAGCTGGGACTCCAGATGTGTGCCACCACGCCCAGCTAATTTTTGACTTTTTTCTAGAGACGGGGGTCTCACTATGTTGCCTCGGCAGGTTTCAAACTCCTAGACTTAAGTGACCATCCATCCCACTTCAGCTTCTGAGAGTGCTGGGATTACAGGTGTGAGCCACTGCATCCAGCTATGATGGCTTTTTTTTTTTTTTTTTTTTTTTTTTTTTTTTTTTTTTTTTTTTTTTTGAGACGGAGTCTCGCGCTGTCGCCCAGGCTGGAGTGCAGTGGCGCGATCTCGGCTCACTGCAAGCTCCGCCTCCCGGGTTCACGCCATTCTCCTGCCTCAGCCTCCTGAGTAGCTGGGACTACAGGCGCCCACCACCGCGCCCGGCTAATTTTTTGTATTTTTAGTAGAGACGGGGTTTCACTGTGGTCTCGATCTCCTGACCTTGTGATCCGCCCGCCTCGGCCTCCCAAAGTGCTGGGATTACAGGCGTGAGCCACCGCGCCCGGCCCAGCTATGATGGCTTTTAAAGACTATTTTGAAAAGGAAGGAGGAAAAATCAAAATTAAAAGAATCTGTAAGAAATGTAGGATGAATAAAGCAATATAAAAGCAAACAATAAAAACAAAATCAGGTAAATTAGTGTATCTAGGAGTTTCTTTGAATAAGTTTAATAAAATAAACACTTGAAATAACTAAGATATAAGGTGAGGTAGAAAAGGACTGAAAAAAACTGAAAAACAAGAAAAGAGTTTAATCAAGCAATACTAAATTTAAGTGACACAGAAAATATTAAACTACCTATAATTTTTATTAAAAAGTGGGCCAGGCATAATGGCTCATGCCCGTAATCCCAGCACTTTTGGAGGCCAAGGCAGGAGGATCACCTGAGCACAGCAGACCAGCCTGGGTAACATAGCAAGACCCTATCTCTACAAAAAAAATAAAAATAGCCGGGCATAGAGACATGTACCTATAGTGCCAGCTGCTTGGGAGACTAAGACAAGAGAATCACCCGAGCCCAGGAGGCTGAGGCTGCAGTGAGCTTGAATTATGCCACTGCACTCCAGCCTGGGGGACAGAGTGAGATCCTGCCTCTAAACAAATTAAAAAGAGTGTTTTCTAATAACATCAGATAGACCTATTTTTTCCTTTTCAGCTGAAGGTTATATTATTTATGCAATGATGTTTCCTCTTTCACACAATACTAGGATCTGTCTTTGGAATACCCAGACATGTACATCATCTTTCCATTATGTAATTTTAAAAATATAGTGCTTTACCAACTACAGCTGTAATAATCAGATTGTCAACCAGATTGCCATCACACCGTGAAAGGTCCTCCTAAAAATATAAAAGCTAGAGCTATTCCTGAAGATTGTAGCTAAATACATGAAATAAAATCACTCTCCAAAACGTCATAACTTTAAAAGCACCCGATATATAATGGAAATGTAAAATGATAAAGATTTTTTGAAAAACTATAAAAAAATTAAAATGCATTGAAATGTATTATACAAATATTTACCTTAAATTTTTTCTCTTGGCTGTGTGTGACAACTCATGCCTATAATCCCAGCACTTTGGGAGGCTGAGGTAGGAGGATTGCTTGAACCCAGGAGTTTGAGACTAGCCTGGGCAACATAGCAAGACTCTGTCTCTACAGAAAATAAAAAATAAGGAAAAATTAGCTGGATGTGGTGGCATGTGCCTGTAGTCCCAGCTACTCAGGAGGCTGAGGGAGGAAGACCGCTTGAGCCCAAGAGTTCCTTGCTGCTGTGAGCTATGATTATGCTGCTGCACTCTAGCCTGGGTGACAGAGCAAGACCCTGTATCAAAAAAAAAAAAAAAAAAAAAAATTCTCTCTCTGCTATCAGAATAGAGTTTTTAAATTGTATCTTTTAAAATTCTTTTATCTACTCAATTGATGGCTATGAACAGTGCCTTGAGAAGTATGCTAAAGGCTCAGCTCCTTTTTTTTTTTTTTTTTAGCTTATTGGTATTTTTCTTTTAAATGATGATGTGCCCAAACAGTATTATGAAAGTAAGGGTACATTTTAAATGTTTACACTGAACAAATTATCTCACAATACCGAGTTCGTCTTTTCTCTAAACCTGAGGCTCTTACATTCTCTTCGGAAATGGCACCACCTTCCTCTAGTTGATACTGTCAGAACATGCACAGCGCAGCCTCTCACTGCAGTGCTTCTCAAAATTTAATGATCATGCCAATCCCCTGGGATTCTGCTAAACTGCAGATTCTGATTTAATAGTTCTGGCCTGGGCTTGAGATTCTGCATTTCCAACAGGCTTCCAGGTGATGCCAGTGCTGCTAGTCTGTAGATCACAGTTCACATCGTGAGGATTCTGTGCATGTCCTCAACTCTGGTTACACATCAAAACCACTGGTGGAGCTTGTCTTTTAAACATCTGTCTGCCCTCTCTCTGCACCTTGTGATGATGAGGACTCAGAATCTATGTAATCTCTTTGTAATCACCATGTGATTCCTATCCACAGCCAAGTTGAAAACCACTCATTAAGCAGTATCTTATTTTATTGTGGCACTCGGGCAGCCCTTCACCACACGTTCACTAGGCTGTGTGCTTTTAAAAACATATATGTTTATGTAAGCAAATAGTTGATTTTAGAAACATCTTATGTAAATTGATTGATTAACAACTTGGAATATATTATAGAAAAATAATATTTTAGCAAAATTAACTATAAGATACAATTAGGGGAATAAGGCTATTAAGTAGGACTTCCTCCTAGTTTCCATTTTTTGTGGCTAGCTCTAGACCAAATGTCTCCGTCAGTGAAGTTTCCCTTTATAATCACCCACCCTTCTTTCATAGTTCTCTGCAGCCTCTGTACACCTCTGTTTCCTTAGGGCCGCCACCGTGGCACTCAGGCAGCCCCTCTTTACCCATGTATCCCGTATTCTCTGCTCTGTTATTTGCTGCCCTCCTCCTATTTCCCACTCATCTAAATGTGAACTTTCTTTCTGTGTGGTTGATTGCACATACCTTTGAAGAGAAGTAAGTTGATAACACAGGTTTGTTCTCAGTCATGATGGAGATTTTGTCTTCCCGGAGTTTTTTTTCTTTTTGCTTTTGTTTTTTTGTTGTCGTCCTTGTTTTGTTTTTTTGTTTATTTTGAGATGGTGTCTCGCTCTGTTGCCCAGGCTGGAGCGCAGTGGTGTGATCTCAGCTCACTGCAAGCTCCACCTCCTGGGTTCACACCATTCTCCTGCCTCAGCCTCCACCTCCCAAGTAGCTGGGGCTTCAGGCGCCCGCCACCACGCCCAGCTAATTTTTTGTATTTTTAGTAGAGACAGGGTTTCACCATGTTAGCCAGGATGGTCTCAATCTCCTGACCTCGTGATTCGCCCACCTCGGCCTCCCAAAGTACTGGGACTACAGGCGTGAGCCATGGTGCCCAGCCCCTGCGGTTTTTTTTCTATCAGCCTTTGCTTTCTCAGGAAGACCATGTGGTCCTACTATTATAAAGGCCAGTTCTTGACATTTAAATATTTACTGTAGGTTTAAAGTATGCTGTCAAATCTACTATAAAGCAAGAGTAGTATATAGGGAGTGTTATTTTCCCTAGAGAATGGAATTTTTCATTTACTAAGTCAGCCATAGCCTTGCCAGACACCTAGAGAATGAAGCATTTCTTTTGGTGGCTAGGTTAAGGTCCCTTGTGGAAGGATCCAGATGGAGTCAACTATGTGAAGTTAGATACGGCCTAGGTGCCTAAGAAGTGGGACCAAGACCAAGAGAAAGAAGGAAGTAGGATGACAGTTTGGGATGGGAACTAAGATAACCAGTAGGATGGCTGTGTAGCCCAGTCTATATTTGAATAGTCTATTTTCCCATACTAAAATCCTGAGAAATTCTGTGTGGTCCTGTTAAAAGGGAACTGTGTCTCTTACAAATGCTTATTATCCCAAATAAATCAATAGAACTTTAAATAATATAAAAAGTGAAGTGTGAATTCTCAGCCAGTGTGGATGGAGAGAGTTATTTTGGGACTGAGAAGTCATTCCTTCCTAAATTCTGCTCCTGGGAACAGTTCCCTTAAGCAGTTCCTGATTTTTGCATCTTCAACACTTCTTTTAAATTAATTATCATCTAATTTTTAAACATATCTGTACTTTCCCATCTCTCAAGTTTCTTAGACTCTGCTGAGGTCAGGGTTGAGATATATAGGGCTGCTGTGATTCAACAGCACTGGGGAAGACCAGTGCAATATTGGGACAGAGGTATCATACAGTCTGCCCCATTTTAACTCACTGTAACACCAAATACATTTATATAATGTGAGGCTTTCTCCTTCAGAGCAACAGGATATTCTGTGAGGTCTTTGGCAGTGATAATTAGAAACTGCAGGTAAACAATGTTGCTGCCAGTTCCGCATCTGAAAGTAGAACTCCCAGTCATTGGAGTACTGGGGAGGCGCTGACAGTTAAAACCTACTTAGATGGGCGTGGGGGAAGAAGTACCCCAAAGTTGAGGGAGCTCAAACCAATCCTAAGCTAACATACTCACCCCCAACACATGCCCCATCTTTTAAAAAAAAAAAACAAAACTATTTTCAGCCACAGTCTCTAGTCGCTTTGGATTTAACTTCAAATAGCTTTTTTTCAACCATGCTTCTAACTTGGCACAGCTCTGAGAAAAATCCCATAACCAAGCCATCTGGGTTGGATAAAACAGGGAGCTTTTCTATTTGATTTCTCACATTTTGTTCCTCTTTGTTTTTAATGGGGGGGCGGAGGGAGGGAATCATTATGAAGTAACCAGATTATTGGATAAGTTAGTGAATCAGGAATAGATTTTTTCAACTCATACTGTCTCTGAAGAAATCTGTATCATAGGATCTCTGTTGTCTCTGAAATGTGGTGTAGAATGAATGTTTGGGGTGAATTGACTTGAGTGGGTAACAAGTAATGGTCAGAAAATAAAGTTCTCATTGGGTGGTCTGAAATTCAGCAGTGTTTATTTCTTTTTAGACTCAGCAGAGATTTTTTTTTTTTCCAGTGAAGCATATTTTAACATGTTATGCTCTGGATTTACTTAGTATGGTTTTAAGTGAATCATTAGGCATGTGTGATTTTTTCATTTTTTCTTAAAGACCAGCATGAATAGCTTTATGATTCAAAGAGTCTGTAATTAAGAGAGTTTGAAGAGTTGTTTAATCTCTGTTAACTTTGAAAAAATAGACTGTTTTGTATGTGATAAACTGCTGCTTGCAGTTCAGAGTTACTTGCTAGGATCGTCTGTCAATTCAGACCTTAAAATGTAAGAAGTGGAAGCCATCCTCTGTGCTTGCTTTCCAGGCACAGGGTGCTAGGTACTGATAATATGTAGATGAACAAGACACTTTTGATCCCAATTTGTTGTTACAGTCAAATGGCAGGGGTGGTTGTTACATAAACCAACCATATGGATATGTTACAAAGGAAAAGTACAGTACACAGAGATTATATATGATCTTTGGAGGGAGTCGGGGTAATTAGGAAAGGCTTTCTTTTGGAAGTAAAGAAATTTTATTCATACAAGGCAGTGAATAATATGTAATGTAATATGTAATAAAATACTAGTATTTATATGTTGAATCAGACATTGTGCTGGTAATCACCTATTCTTATCCTTCTATGTTATACTAATCCCCCCATGAAAGCTTTGTGGGTGTAGGAAAACCTTGACATCAAAGTTTATGATTATCTCATGTCAAAGGCTTTGTTTGTAGTAGGCCCTAAGTAATGTTTTTCAAATTAATATATCACATTAATTTTTTTCTTTTTATCATACCAGTGTAAATTATTACAATTATAACATTTAACATTATCATTGCTATCATAATATCTCACTGGTCATAGCATAACAAGTTATATAAAGGTATCATTTAAGAAAAATACTTTGAAGTTAATATGGCATTACCACTATTATCTATGGCTCCTATAAATCTACAGCAGTGTACCTCCAACCATACCATATTTCCCTGTATACTTGGGGCCTGTGTTTTGCTCTCAGTTTCTGTGATGGAAAACATGAGGATCATTTTACAATTGCAGCTTACTTTTTGTTTGCTTTATTTGTTCATCCTGGAATCTAAATCATAATTTAAAATTATGATAATAATTCCATCCTGGAATCTAAATCATAATTTCATAAAAGTTTTCTGTAAGAATGTAAATCATAGAATCTTCTTTTGTTGAAAACGTTAAGAGATCATGAAATGAAGCTAGCTCTTCATTTGGCATTAGGGTAGGTAAATGCATACCTATTAAATGAAGCGTGGTTTTCTTGATAGTAAATTTAGCCTAGGAGTATGTTCATTTTACAGTATTCACTCCAGCTTTAAATATCCTCTAATTCCTTTGAGAGGGTGAAGCTGAGAACTCTATCACATGACCGTCTGGATTTCTGAAATGCTAAGTCTTTATAAAAGCCTTATGGATTTGAGTAATAATAAAGCAAGTGCTAGCTTGTTAAGTAGGATAATCTGATCCATGCACTATATAAATCAGAATGTAATTTAAGTACTATGACTTTATGTCGCAGATGACTCCATATTCTTCAAAAGAACTTGCCTAATTATAAGAGTATATTTCCTTGGAAAATTGATTTCTTTTGATGTTTAAATGACTTTAAGATTCCATTTGAGGATTATTTTATTTATATATATTTATTTTAAATGAAAATATTCATCACATTTCTTTAGTCACAAAAAATATAGTAGGTAAAGTGCTCCAGAAGTGAAGATGATTGCCATTTCATTGTGACCACTTTCTAGAGAAGTTTATTACCAAATAATTAGAAAAAATGGGAATTATAATCTCACTTGTTAAGTTAACCCAGTTCATTCGTTCTTTTTTTTAAAAAATTAATTTTTTATGGTGGGGTTAGAGATGGGGTCTTGCTGTGTTGCCCAGGCTGGTCTGGAACTCCTGGGCTCAAGCAGTCCTCCCACCTAAACTTCCCAAAGTGCTGGGATTAAAGGCATGAGCCACGGTGCCCGACTTATTAATTCTTTTAATAAGTATTTTTGAGCATCTGTTTTGTGCCAGGTACTGTATGAGGCATTAGATACACTCTTGGCAAAGGAAACAAAGTAAGCAAAATAAAACATCAAACATCTTTGTTTATAGAGTTTTCCTACTGATGTTTATGCATGTTATTTTTTGCATTTTATTTATTGGCCTCCCACTCAGAATATATTTACTTGAAATATTGTGCCTATTTCTAAGAAGTTCATTTATCTGATTTCTTGGCCTATTGAAAGTAGAAGAGGATTGCTGCTGAAGCCATGTAGACTGAATTCAGATGATAGCTAACAAATTCACACAGACTCACTTGCCAAGGGATCACACTAATAATTTAAAATAGTATTCCTCTGGCTCTGCCTTAGTCTGCTGCATGAGAACATCAATCCTTCCTACCCTTCATTTCCTTCCAAAATACTTCCCCGAGGATATCTCAACCACAGTTGCTTAAAATGTGATCCCCTTCTCCATTTCTCAATCATTGTAGTACTGTCACGACCAGTCCGGGCATTAGCCCTGCCACAGATGGCAGCTAATGGTACTATGACCAGTGCCTACCTAATTCTGGAACCACTGCTGCTGTGGCCTTGCTCTCTCATTACAGAGATTAGTGCAACCTCTTATACTGGGGTAGGCTAAGCCACTATGATCGTAGTATGTAACAATAATGCAATGACTGAAGAACTATAGAAATCCATTTCTTTTTCACATAAAAGTCCTGGTTAGGTGCTCATTTCATCAAGAAGTTCTCCCCATGCAACTATTAATATTTGAAAACTCAGATTCTACCCATCTTCAACACATAGCTTCCAAGGGCGCTCTGCTCCCTGCCATCCCACCAGCAGGAAGGGAGGAAGAGCAAGTGGAAGAGACACCCCCACTTCTCAAAAGCCTCACCTTTTATTCTTTTGGTGAGACCTCAACAGATTCCTCATCTACCTGCAAAGAGGGGCTGAGGAACCCAGGTCCTGGCTCAGCCATTTTCTAGTCATGCTCTGTCATTCTGCCTTTTATGGACAGCAGTACATCACATCCATACTTCTCTTGTTTCATCGTCCTAGACTTCTCATTCTTGTTTCATTGTCCTAGACCTTTCATTATAGCCCTTGCACCAGCACCCAGAACTGGTGAAGGCACCATTGGTCATAGTCTGTCCCAGCTCTTCCCTAGACAGCTCCCTTTCCCATCCTTAGAAACATCTTTTCTAAACATTTACTGCTGTTCTGAAATCCACTCACCTTCCCACTCATGCCCAGCCTTAACAGCTAACGTGCCCCTGACTGCAGAGTGAAGGTAGAGGGCCTAACCCGTGAACCCTTCAACTCTCTTCTGGACACAGCCACTCTCTTCTTCCTTTCTGCTCAAACCCCTCCCATGGTTCCCTATCATTGCTTACTACAGCCTGGAAAGCCCTGTGTATCTATTTGGCTCCAGCAATCTCTCTGGCCTCACCTGCTACTGCACCTCCTGTTCTGTTCTGCTCCAGCCACATCTGCTCTTTTACTGGACCTGGTATGTGCTGATATGCTCCTGCTTCGAGCCCTTTTGCATGCTGTTTCCTTGTCTAAAATGCATTTCCCCCAGTTACCCATGTGAAGAGCTTGCTCACTTGCTTCAGGTCTGTGTTTGAGTATTTCCTATCAGAGAGGCCTTTCCTGACTACCCTGTTTAAAATATCAAAATCCTAACTCCCTTATTCTGCTTTATTTTTCTCTTTAGCATGTATCACATATCATAAGCACACCTAAAAAATATTTGCTTTCCCTCCTTCCCCTTCACTCTCTTCTTCCTTTCTATCTGCGCCAGAGGAAGATGTATTCCTGCTTATTTCTTGAGCACCCCTGAGCAAGCAACTGCTTCTTTCTTGAGCCCACTCTTTTTCCCTCTGTGTTCCTAATCTTATTCTTGTCTATCTCATCCAGGATCTTGTTCCATTAAATATTCCTGCTTTCTCATAATTTGAATCTCATTATCTCTCCAGTATAATGTTAAATCCTTGAGAATATAAACACGCTTTCGTGTTGCCTCATGCTATTTTTTATTCTTTCTCCTCTAAAAAAAAAAAAAAAAACCAGATCTCTTAAAAGATTAATTTATATGTACTCATCATGGTTTTACCTCCTATCTACTTTCTAGCCTTTTGCAGTTCTTACAAAAAGGAGAACATTAAGCCAAACAGGGTAGTCAGGAAAGGCCTCTCTGATAGGAAATACTCAAACGCAGACCTGAAGCAAGTGAGCAAGCTCTTCACATGGGTAACTGGGGGAAATGCATTTTAGACAAGGAAACAGCATGCAAAAGGACTCGAGGCAGGAGCATATCAGCACATACCAGGGCCAGTAATAGAGCAGATGTGGCTGGAGCAGAACAGAACAGGAGGTACAGTAGCAGGTGAGGCCAGAGAGATTGCTGGAGCCAGATAGATACACAGGGCTTTCCAGGCTGTAGTAAGCAATGATAGGGAACCATGGGAGGGGTTTGAGCAGAGGAATGACATGATTTGGCTTCTGTTTTAAGTAGGCACCCTGACTGCTGTGTGCAGGATAGAGTCAAAAAAATGGAGTGACCAGTTAGGATGCTACTGAAATAATCCAGACAGGAGGTGATGGTCATCTGGGCTGAGGAGGTAGTGAAAAATGACTTCTATTCTGGGTATTTCAAAGGGCTAACAGGTTTAGTAGTGCTGGAACCTTCTATTTGCCCCTCCAGTGGAGCTTCCCCTCTGCTCTCCACAAGTCTCTGCCCTGCTGCTTATGGCCCAGGAGACTGATCTATACAGGCTGGACCATCTCTGGCCTCCTTTGGGTTTGGCCCATGAGAGGCCCCTGAACAAGATCAGAAGACAGGAAAAGCATGAGGTCACAATATATGTTCTCCCAGCTCCCTCCCTGCTACCACCAGTTAGCTGTGACTGTAGCTTTCACCTGCTTACCATCTCTGGGTTCCAGGAAGCCTTTTCCTCCCCTCCCTCCTTCTCACCTAGGTATAATACCGGTTCCTGCAGTTGCTTGCTCAGGGGTGCGCCACTATCCTTGATTGGTGTTCTTGAACCTTGCACACAGATTTATAAATAATCCCTTTAGTAAGCTTTCCTCCAAATATTGAGATTTTGGCCCATACTGGGAGCTAGGATGTCTAATGTACTACAAACAGCAGAACTTTTTTTTTTTTTTTTTGTAAACAGAGTCTTGCTCTGTTGCCTAGGTTGGAGTATAGTGTCATGATCTCACCTCACTGCAACCTCCACCTCCTGGGTTCAAGCGATTCTCCTGCCTCAGCCTCCCAAGTAGCTGGGATTACAGGCATGCGCTACCATGCCCAGCTAATTTTTATATTTTTAGTAGAGAGGGAGTTTCACCATGTTGGCCAGGCAGGTGTCAAACTCCTGACTTCAAGTGATCCGCCCACCTCAGCCTCCCAAAGCACCAGGATTACAGGCGCGAGCCACCACACCTGGCCCAGAACATCTTTTTAAATTAGGGACAGGATCTCATTATATTGCCCAGGCTGGTCTTGAATTCCTGGGCCAAAGCAATTCTCCCACCTCAGCTTCCCATGTAGCTTGAACTACAGGTGCACACACATAGCATTTTAAAAATCACAGTTATTTACTTGTTTTTCTGCCCAGTAAAATATTGAATCCTTGAGGATGGAACTGTCATGTTTATGTTTCTATTCCCATGCCATGAGGCAGGTAGGATTTGCTTACAGTTGAATCAATGAGTGTTATTTTTAATGTTGCCACCTGAGTCCTCAAGAATTGACTAAATTATGTTTTACATGAAAGATTAATGAAAGGGAGGATATATGTGTATGTGTCCCCATCTTAGTGCTTCTAGGTGTAAACTTCACCTTGTTGGATAATTAAGTTCTCTGAAATCAAGGAAATTTTTTTTCTTTCCTTGAGTTTTGTATAGTTATCGACTAGGCTACACAGAAGGGAGTTGCAGAGTATTCAGGCAATTCCTATGTTATGTGAGCCTCCTATAATACAAGCACCCTTTCTGAAAATGAACTGTCATCTGGGTTGAAATTGAGCACCACTGGGAATGGGGGATTTGTAGACTGACAAGGGCCAAAGGAACTTTTAAGGAAATATTGGATATAGCTTTCTCATTATTCATTGTTCTTGTGACGATATCTAAACAACAGTTTATTGATTTTACCAATTATTTCCAAATGGGAAAGAAATAAGGTTTGTTCTCACTTCCCCGATAATATATTTCTATCAGGTCAGGCGCGGTGGCTCAAGCCTGTAATCCCGGCACTTTGGGAGGCCGAGACGGGCAGATCACGAGGTCAGGAGATCGAGACCATCCTGGCTAACACGGTGAAACCCCGTCTCTACTAAAAAATACAAAACAACTAGCCGGGCGTGGTGGCGGGCGCCTGTAGTCCCAGCTACTCGGGAGGCTGAGGCAGGAGAATGGCGTAAACCCGGGAGGCAGAGCTTGCAGTGAGCCGAGATCGCGCCACTGCACTCCAGCCTGGGTGACAGAGCAAGACTCCATCTCAGGAAAAAAAAAAAAAAATATATATATATATATATATATATTTCTATCAATAAGGTTAGTTACCTTTTTTCCCAGTAGCTTAAAAGGTGGATTGTGATTTATTAAAGTCACTTGTTAAATTACTGACTTTTATTTACATATTTTAATAGTAATTCTTTCTATTATATTTGGTTACATACGTTCAGAAGATAATTTGTGTATTGGTTTCCTTTCAATTTTTTGGTATTAATACTGCATTTTGTTATCAGTGTTTTGTTGATCTAAAGAATATTTCCTTTATCTTCACATACATTTAGGTTTTTCTGGGGTTTTTTTGACCTTGACTTCTTTCTGCTGTTTCTTTTGAGCAAAACCTTAAACAGCAGGCTGAATGGCCTTGAGGTGTAGTTTTAATAAAAGCGTCACTGAGTAATCATTTGGTATAAACTCCCAACCAGATACATTAATGGAAAAAAAAGAAAGCAATATATTTTCAAGGTTAACTTTCTTTATGGTTGCTTCCATGAATAACACATGGTCATTGAATTTATTTAATTTTTGCCTGTATTCAACTATATTTAAGGTTCATATTTCTGATGAGAACAAAAAATTCATAGGTTCAAGAGACCAGATTGTCAAAGAATTTATAACCCATGGGGTTTGCATATGTAGAACTATTAGTCAATTCAGCAGGAACATGCCTAGAAATACCGTATTGATCAGAGAGTTTGCTGTTGGGTGTTTCACTAAAAAATTGAAGGCTTTTCTCCCTCTTTTATTTTTGACATTATTAAATATTCTCACAACCTAAACAGATATAATTTTTGCTTTCTTAGAAAAAACCATATATTTTAAAGCACGTATTTACTTTGTGAATTTTAAAATTAATTTGATGACTTCATCTGAAAATTGAATAAGCACTTAACTGAAGCACAGCTACTTTTGAAACCTTCGGAATGTGCAGCAGCTCTAATTCATTCCATAACTCGTCATTCAGGGAATATCAGCAAACGGCTACTATCTGTACAGTCCTTTTGCCTCTACTCGACCCTATTAACAAATAAATTAAAACAATTTGTGGAGCATTACTTATAGTTGTTATCCCCTTGGAAGATCACAACCATCAAGACAGTTGTAAAATAATGAAAACATGAAATAATGAAAAATAACAAGCAGCTACTTAAATGCTTTTATTTTTCTGAGAATGTATTAAATTTTTTGTGAAGAGAGCTGTATTTCACACTTAAGCCTCCACTTTCCTGGGAAAGGAGGTGATAATATTTACACTGAGGTCTCTGTGCTGAGTACTGGAGAGGGAGAGAGCCAGGAAATCCTAGAGAACTGGAGAGACTGGTCTGGTGGCAGCCGCTTGTTTAAAAAGCTGCATCCTTTGAGCTTCAAGGTGGACTGTGCCTCCTTCAGCCATTTCCTAGTGCAGTGATCTTGAGCAACTTATTGATTTTGGCCCTCTGTAAAATGAGAGGAGTTCACCATATTACTTATTTTCAAACCTTTCTCATAGAGCACAAGGGTTTCTTGGAGTCTCCCCAAGAGTCCTAGGGTAGGTTGAATGGGAGACTGAGCCAGAACAGTTTCTCTTGTAATGTATTTACAGGTTTTTGTTTTGTTTTTTTTTTTTTCAGTAAAGTTTTTTTTTTCAGTAAAGGGTTGTTTAACTTAAAAAAGCATGATGACTCCCCACATCCCTGCTAGCTTAACAAAAGCACATTGTTCAGTTTGTAGTCATTTTTTCCTTCATTTCTTTTTGGGAGGGAGGCCTATAGTCATGACTGACTCTAAAAGATAACCTTATGGGCCGGGTGCGGTGGCTCACGCCTGTAATCCCAACACTTTGAGAGGCTGAGGCGGGCAGATTGCCTGAGGTCAGGAGTTCGAGACCAGTCTGGCCAACATGGTGAAACCCCATCTCTACCCCCAAAAAAAAAAAATTAGCCAGGCGTTGTGGCGCGCTCCTGTAATCCCAACTACTCAGGAGGCTGAGGCAGTAGAATTGCTTGAACCAGGAAGATGGAGGTTGCAGTAAACCGAGATTGTGCCACTGCACTCTACCCTGGGTGACAGAGTGAGACTCTGTCTCAGAAAAAAAAAAAAAAAAAAAAAAGATAACCTTATGAATACAGCTGAGAAGTGAAAGTACTGAATTAGTGTTTGGATTTGGAAAGACTGAGGGAATGAACCCATACAAGAGCATCATTTCCTCTTTTAGAAATGGGTAGGGAGGGGCTGGGCACGGTGGCTCACGCCTGTAATCCCAGCACTTTGGGAGACCAAGGCGGGCGGATCACGAGGTCAGGAGATCGAGACCATCCTGGCTAACACGGTGACACCCCGTCTCTACCAAAAATACAAAAAAAAAATTAGCCAGTCGCGGTGGCGGGCGCCTGTAGTCCCAGCTACTCGGGAGGCTGAGGCAGGAGAATGGCGTCAACCCAGGAGGCGGAGCTTGCAGTGAGCCGAGATGGCGCCACTGCACTCCAGCCTGGGCGACAGAGCGAGACTCCGTCTCAAAAAAAAAAAAAAAAATGGGTAGGGAGAGGGGAGAAAAGAAAAGATAACACACGCAGAGACTCGCATAGGATTTTAGCCCTGGAAGAAAATCCCCCTACTTGGACAAAAGCTTGGGATTGGGAGCAGTGAGAGATTGAAAAGAACTCATGAAAAGTGGAAAACTAAAGAGAACATTAGTCTTAACTTTTTTAACATTTAAGATAATAATTTTATAAATCAATTTTCTCATATTTCAAATATAGATAGTGTACCCTATTATTTGCTTTGGGAAATTTTTTAAGCTTTCAGGATTCTCTATAAATTAGAACAAATTGGTAGCATTCATATTTCACAATACAATTGTTTCAGAAGTTATTCATGGCTATTTTCTGTTGGTTTGTTCCTGTAAATAGACAATTGAAAAAGCTACTTGAGTTATCGTTTTATATTGCCTATGAAATAACCAAACAAGCATCTGTAGTAAAACTAATAGGTCAGTTTCCCAGTTATATATAAGGACCTAGATTTTTTTTGTCACTCATGAGGTGAGAACAAGGAAAGTGGTAGTCATCCTTGGACCCCACGTTGGGCAGTTTCTTACATCCTCTCTCTCTGCCTGGTATAATAGGTTAACCAATTCCAGAGTCAGGCAGCCTGGACCCAAATCCTAGCCAAATGACTTCTCTTTTACCTCTCTGTGCCACTGTTTTCTTACCTATGATGGAAGTAATTACATTTCCTACTTTGTAAAGGTTGTTACAGGGATTAAATGAATTAATTTATGTTATATGTTTATCAACGTGATTCCTCACCCCCTGGTTGGCATGGCATTGTGTATTTGCTATTATTATTGCACAGAAAAGCAGAGATTTTAATCGTAAGTGAAACTCCAGTGCACTTGAGAGACAAGAAACTCTATATACTGAGGTCGATGAAAAAGTATAAATTTGGGAGAATCAACTCAGAAAACATTAATCTTGCATGCTTCTATGAGAAGGATAGGTCCCAAGAGAAGGCAGAGTGCCAGGGACCATTCAGCATGCCCTGATTCGGACCAGGGATTAAAACATCCTGAACTACCATTGTGGAATTAGAGTGGAAGAAGGAGAAAGATCTGTGGGAGATTACAGACTTATATCAGGGGAAGAGGAAGAAGACCAACCTTACGCTCTCCACCTGGGTAACTAGCATTATGGATGCATCATTAATAGAAGTAAGAAGCCCAGAACTTCTTCTTTGCTTTCGGAACAATTTCTATATATTGGGAAACAAGGAATATACAGTTTTAAAGACTAATAAAGATTAAATGTAGTCTTATCATATTGTACTATATTACTTATGTAACAATTAAATACCTAAGGCCAGGCATGGTGGCTCATGCCTGCAATCCCAGCACGTCGGGAGCCCAAGGCGGGCAGATAGCTTGAGCCCAAGGAGTCCGATACCAGCAGGGCAACATGGCAAAACCCCGTCTCTACAAAAAAACAAAAAAAAATTTAGCCAAGTGTGGTGGTGCACACCTGTAGTCCCAGCTACTCGGGCAGCTGAGGCAAGAGGATCACTTGCGCCTTGAAGGTCGAGGCTGCAGTGAGCCATGATCGTAATTGTACCACTGCACTTCAGCATGGGCAACAGAGCGAGACCCTATCTCTGCAAAAAATAAAAATAAATAAATAACTTATAGTATTCATAAAGAAGCAAGTAGATAACATCTTTTAAAGAACTTTCTTCCAATTAAGAAAAATAGTTCCTGTTTTCCCAATTCCTTGATTTAGATTCCTAGATTATATTGTATCAAGCCCCAGAGATTTATTAATCTTTGCTCCTTCTATCCCAAGACTGTTGATGTAGTAAAGAACTCAAACATAAAACCTGTTGAAAATTAAACCATCACTTTCTGCATTTGACCCAACATACTATGTATACAGAAACACATACATACATACATACATGTAATTATTCAGAGTTGCAAATAATTTTCTTCTGTTGTTTCATGAGTATTTTTATTATTTCCAGGTTCGATGGATGATGTACTGGATTGTTTTTGCTCTCTATACTGTGATTGAAACAGTAGCAGATCAAACAGTTGCTTGGTAAGTTTTGCTGTTGAGAAGGGGCCAGATTGCAGACTCATAATCAGGTGTCCTGAGCTCTTATCCTTGCTCTTGCTATTAACTAAGTGATTTTCATCAAGTTACCTAATTATTCAGCCATTTGTTTTTGTCATCTGCTTTCCCATAGAACACTACTTTCCTTTGAGTCCCCATCAAATAAAGGCAGCTCATTTTCCTCCCCATACGCCACTCCCTGCTCACCTCCCACACACCTTCCCCCAGTATCTTGGAATAGGGAAAGTTGATTGTCATCATCCTTTTCTGCACTGATGACTTCAGAACATTTTCCTGTATCACTTCCTAAATGACTCTGCTTTTGAAGCCCACAGCATCTGGTTTTAGCACCCCCTCCCTGTCCTATCCTTAAAACTCTCATCTACAAACATTTGAACTGGAAAACGTCAGCACCCACGTGGACACCCACTCAGCACCAGCTTCCTGGCTGCTCTGTTCCAAATAGAGGAGGCAAAAATTAAAATGTGTTTATATCCTCAGGGATTTGACATTTTACCAAGGAGCAGTACTTAACTGGACAACTCGAATCTCCCTGTGGTGTATTTCAGTAGTGCATTTCCATCTAAACCCTGCCATCACTTTGAGAACTTCTCCTTTCAAAGCATTTTGGTTTACTACCTTGCTGATATCTTCATCTGCCCTTGACACACAAACCTTCTGTCTAAATTAGCCTAACAATTACTCGTCTTTTTTTTTTTTTTTTTTTTTTTTTTTTACATAGGGTCTTGCTGTGTTGCCTAGGCTGGAATGCAGTGGCGCGATCTTGGCTCACTGCAGCCTCTAACTCCTGGGTTCAAGCAATTCTCCTGCCTCAGCCTCCTCAGTAGCTGGGATTATAGGCACATGCCACCATGGCCTGGCTAATTTTTGTATTTTTAGTAGAGACGGGGTTTCACCATGTTGGCCAGGCTTGTCTCAAACTCCCAGGCTCAGGTTATCTGCCCACCTCGGCCTCCCGAAGTGCAGGGATTGCAGGCATTAGCCACTGCGACCAGCGAAAATGACTCTTTTTTACTTCTTTAACTGGACTGCTAAATTCAGCCGAAAAAATTAATCAACTGCTCACATAGGTATCAGTTTGAACCTCATTCCTTTTACTTGCTCCTGATCAGTGTCTACTTACATTTTGCCTGGGTCTGTTTCAAACCTTTACTATTCTCTCCTTAAGCTGTCTTTCCCATTTTGCTATTCTCCTATTCATGTAGCACTTTAGGACCTATTGGATTTGCTAGAAAAAAAATAGAAGTCATCAAACTAAAATATTTTTAACAACCTTCCTTTATTTGCAAATGTCACTGTATCTCTCTTCTGATTTGAAATACTGTAAAAATGTCCCTTCCTGTGCCCCAAAGCTCATTCATTTTTCTGTTACATTTTTGGTACAGGGGTTTGGTGCAGGGGTCTCTTTGTTTTTAAGTGACAGAGCACAAATCCTAAACCATGCTACCTCTAAGTTTCCAAGTTCTTTTTTTAAGATTTCATTTTTTTCTGATTGCAAATGTAGCCTATATATGTTATTTAAAAATGAACGATGTAGAAAATGTCTAACATGAACAACTGAATCCAGAAACTCCTGTAATTGCAGTGTGGCAGAGACCTCTTTGTTGACAACACAGTAAGTCATCCTCACTGCCCTCTACCTGCCTGCCTTGACAGAAGAACTCAGATTTGCTCAGCTATCATTTATCCTAGTAATAAATGGACTACATTTATGTGGTTCTCACAACAAGATACTGAGCCTCCCATTATATATTAGCAAACTTTCGCTGTGACAAAAAAACAACCATGAAAGTACAATGGCTTAGAAAAACAAACTTATTTCTTGCTCAAGCTACATGAGGGCAAATGGTTGACTGCATTTTTACTGGGGTCAGGTCACTTTTGCTGTTGTTTTTGTTGTTGTTTTAGAGACAGAGTCTTGCTCTGTTGCCCAAGCTGGAGTGCAATGGCATGATGATAGCTCACCACACCCTTGAACTCCTGGAGTAAAGCAATCCTCCCAACTTGGCCTCCCAAAGTGCTGGGATTACAGGTGTGAGGACCTCACCTGGCCCCTTAAACCAAGGCTGAAGAAGCAGCTATTCTCATGCCAGAGGGCAAAAGCTTAAAGCAAGAGGTTGAGGGTGATGGAGTGAAGGAGTCAAGGGGTGTTCTAAAGCTTCTGCTTGCGTGTGACATGTATCATGTTCATTTTCTGCTGGCCAAAGCAAGCAAGTCACATGGTTAAAGCCACAGTTGAGGAAGTATACTGGGCCAACAGGGGAGGCCCACTGTAACACTTTGTATTTTCCTTGGAAGTGAACAATTTAGGTCTGCAGAGTGCTGCAATTCTGGCCAAATGAAATTGGAAGGGATATTTTTTGGGAGTTCTGAAAAAGATGAAGATGTGTGTATGGGGTAGACATTGTACACTTGGAGCATATGAAGTCATGCTCTGATAGGCACAACTATCATATGAGGTAGGTCAGGTACTTCCATGGCAGTTTGGCTCTGCAGATAGGGTGGCCATACCTTGTGCACTGGATAAATGGTATTAGTGCCTTCTTTTAACTGCTGCATTGTTTGGCAGCTTTCCTATGCTTACTATAAAGGAAGATTCTTGTATTAGAAGGAGGGGGGAATCTCTCAGGTCACACTTTCATGAACTGATCTGTAGTTGAAACAAGATTATTCAAACACAGTTGTCTTCTGATCACTCTTACATTTAAAAACTTAGCATAGGCCGGGCACAGTGGCTCATGCCTGTAATCTCACCACTTTGGGAGGCCAAGGCAGGTAGATCACATGAGGTCAGGAGTTCGAGACCAGACCTGGACAACATGGTGAAACCCTGTCTCTACTAAAAATACGAAAACTAGCCGGGAGTGGTGACACGCACCTGTAATCCTAACTACTGGGGAGGCTGAGGCAGGAGAATCACTGGAACCCAGGAGGCGGAGGTTGCAGTGAGCCGAGATGGTGCCATTGCACTCCAACCTGGATGACAAGAGCAAAACTCCGTCTGGAAAAAAAAAAAAAAAGCATAGTGACTGAACTTTTTAAAAGGTGTTTTCGTGATTTCTAGAGTGGTTTATTTTTCACTGGCAGTTTATTTCCAAATGTTTTTCTTATTAGGTTTCCCCTGTACTATGAGCTGAAGATTGCTTTTGTCATATGGCTGCTTTCTCCCTATACCAAAGGAGCAAGTTTAATATATAGAAAATTCCTTCATCCACTTCTTTCTTCAAAGGAAAGGGTAAGATATATAAATTACTTCCATAAATTTTTAAGAAATGCCTAAGCCAAGGCCAGGTATGGTGGCTCATACCTGTAATCTCAGCACTTTAGGAGGCTGAGGTGGGTGGATCACTTGAGGCCAGGAATATGAGACCAGCCTGACCAACTTGGTGAAACCCTACCTCTACTAAAAATACAAAAAAACGTTAGCCAGGTATGGTGGTGCATGCCTATAATACCAGTTAGTTAGGAGGCTGAGGCAGGAGAATCGCTTGAACCCAGGAGATGGAGATTGCAGTGAGCCGAGATCTCACCACTGCACTCTAGTCTGAGTGACAGAACGAGACTCCATCTAAAAAAAAAAAAAACAAAAACAGGCCAGGCGCGGTGGCTCACGCCTGTAATCCCAGCGCTTCGGGAGGCCGAGGCAGGCAGATCATGAGGTCCGGAGATCGAGACCATCCTGGCTAACACGGTGAAACCCTGTGTCTACTAAAAATACAAAAAATTAGCTGGGCGTGGTGGCGGGCGCCCGTAGTCCCAGCTACTCAGGAGGCTGAGGCAGGAGAATGGCGTGAACCCAGGAGGCGGAGTTTGCAGTGAGCTGAGATTGTGCCACTGCACTCCATCCTGGGCGAGAGAGCGAGACTCTGTCTCAAAAAAAAAAAAAAAAAGAAGCTCCTAGGCTGGGTGCAGTGGCTCATGCCTGTAATCCCAACACTTTGGGAAGCCAAGGTGGGAGGATTGCTTGAGCCCAGGAGTTTGAGACTAGCCTAGGCAACATAGTGAGACCCCCATCTCTACAAAAAAATTAAAAATTATTTGGTCATGGTGGTGCACGCTTATTGTCCCATGCCACTGCATTCCAGTTTAGGCAAAAGGAAGAGACCCTCTCTCAAAAAAAAGAAAAGAAAAGAAAGAAATGCCTATCAACACATGCTTAATGCTATAAAATTTGTGAAACTATTATAGGGAGAATGTTCTATTTTGGGGCTTCTTAACACTGTTTTTAAGTAAAACTAACATCTGTGGCTTTTTCCCCCAGGAGATTGATGATTATATTGTACAAGCAAAGGAACGAGGCTATGAAACCATGGTAAACTTTGGACGGCAAGGTTTAAACCTTGCGGCTACTGCTGCTGTTACTGCAGCAGTAAAGGTAATTGTTCATTTACCTTTTTAATCCAGTATCACATTAAGTTAACAAATAAAGAAAAGTGACTTTTTATTTCAAACCATTATAAAATCGTGGCATTTTGCTGTATGTTTATTTTTCTAATACTGGAAAACAAGTAAATAATTTTAAAGATATTTTAATTTTATATTTTCTATACTTGATATTTTGAATCTCTTAATTGATCACAAAATGAGAGGTAGTTAATAAATAATACATGCCTGAAAATGTCATGTAGTCATAATGTTCCCACTTAATGACCTTAAAGTAGTTTGAGTAAAGCACCTGAAGTACACATGACCATTGTTTCTTTCTCTGTCTTTGGTGTTCTTTCTCTCTCTTTTTTTCTGTGTCTTTCTCAATGGCAATATCTTGGTAGGATTTCTGGCTTACTTCTGCACCTCTACTTCAATCAATTTGAGGTAACTGATTATTCAAAATAAAGCATGAAAAAGTCTGTTCTTAAAACTTGGTACTTAGCCAATTACTAATGTCATTTGTTATGTTTGCAAGCCAAGTTATCAAATGAATGTGTTCCGTAAAAATTTGCATTATGGTTTTGGATTTCTTTGCATGTTGTAATTTGTGTGGTTTAATTTTAAATACTTTAGCATAATTGATTTTGGTGTGTTTGGTATGGAAAGAAAATAGCCTTCTGTGTTCCTTAGTTGCTTCATGTATAAAATGGGGGAAATATACCTGTGAGAATATATAAAAGCACAGTGCTTACTTGCGTATAGTAGGAGCCCAATAAACATAAATATCATGTGTCTATCTCCAGTCAAGATTCAAGTGAAAATTTAAGGTTTTTGCTATTAAATTAAATTGAGACTGAATAGTATTATGCTTTCAAGTTAGTCGCTTAGTTATCTTGAACTAAAACAACAATGCTATGGAAATAAATATTCTAGTTAAGTGGTGATTTTATATAACTGTAATGGCAAAGGGATATGAAATGAGGGCACTTTTCACTTTTCAGAGAGGTTTTTGGCTCAAGTATCAAACTGAATATAATGAATAAGAAGGAAAATTCAAATTAGCATTACATTGAGGGTTAAATGGAAATTTATTAACTGTGCAGCACTATACACTGTATTATTAAGACAACTATATTATTAATGATTATTAATGATCAGCACTTTAATATAGCATAGTTTTCCTGTTATTTGGCCTCTAAAGGCTTTTTCTTTTATTAGGATAGGTTTATAAATGAATACAGAAATAGCAAAGTTTTCAGCTTAAAGCGCTACGTTTTATTTTAGAAGTTCATTTTGCTTTTTATTTCTTGCTTAGTGAAAATGCATTCCTGATTTCCATATCTGCTAAAAAAAGATCATCCAGGAGATAATCCAGCCACTGGGAATTCTAAAAAGAGGGAATAGATGCAATTATCAAAGAAATAATACAATAATATTTCCCAGAACTGAAGGATATGAATCTTCAGATTGAAAGGTCCCACCAAGTACTTAGCACAATGAATGAAAAGAATGACTGACTCTAAGTGAAGTTATTGGGTATCCCAAAACACCAGTGATAAGGAAAGAATTCATAAAGATTCCAAATATAAAAAGCATGTCACATTTGGCCAGGCATGGTGGCTCACGCCTGTAATCCCAGCACTTTGGGAGGCCAAGGCGGGCGGATCACTTAAGGTCAGGAGTTCAAGACCAGCCTGGCCAACATGGTGAAACCCCGTCTGTACTAAAAACACAAAGATTAGCTGGGCGTGGTAGCGGATGCCTGTAATCCCAGCTACTTGGGAGGCTGAGGCAGGAGAATTGCTTGAACCCGGGAGGTGGAGGCTGCAGTGAGCTGAGATCGCGCCACTACACTCCAGCATGGGTCACAGAGCAAGACTCTGTCTCAAAACAAAAAAGCATTCCACATTCAAATGATGTAGAATCAGAATGACATTAAATTTCTAAACAGTGACAAGGAAAGCTTGAAGACAGTAATACCATCCATGATACCATCATGATTTTCACCCTCAAGTACTGTAACAGTCAAGCTCTCGGTTGTGTGAGCTTAGAATTAAGAAATTTCTTAATTCTAGGCATGCAGAGTCAACAAGATTTGCCTCCTGGTTATCTTTTGTCAGGGCAGATTTGTTCACCAGAGCTAGGGAATGGTCCACAAAAAGGGAAACCCACGGGATCTGGGAACCAAGTTATTCAGCACAGAAAGGAGACGACAAAAATTCCCAGAGAGAACACCACACAGCAAGTCCAAAGTGCAGCCAGCCGAAACTGGATGTGGTGGATGAAAGGTGCCAGGAGGGATGGCTCTGGTAGACCTACAAAGCCAAGAGGATCTTTCATGCTGCACAGAGATGATACTAAAACCGGTGAGAGGCCAGGCGTGGTGGCTCACACCTGTAATCCCAGCACTTTGGGAGGCTGTGGTAGGTGGATCATCTGAGGTCAGGAGTTCAAGACCAGCCTGGCCAACATGGTGAATCCCCGTTTCTACTAAAAATACAAAAAAATTAGCTGGGCATGGAGAATTGCTTGAACCTGGGAGGTGGAAGTTGCAGTGAGCCAAGATCACGCCATTGCACTCCAGCCTAGGTGACAAGAGTGAAACTCTGTCTCAAAAAATACTAATAATAAAATAAATAAATAAATAAATAAGTAATAAAACCAGGGAGAGGGCATGCTTCAACCAGATGACACATTGGCTCTAGGCCACTGGTGCCCATGCAGCTGCCCATGATCCCTGAGCACCATGAAAAAATATATTGGCGGCAATGTAAAGAGAAAGAAGGTAAGACAATGAAAAAGAAAAAAAAAGGCATGATCATTAACTCTGGCAAAAAAAACAAAAGTTACATAAGAAAGGAAATAATGGAGTATGACTGCATTTACATTATAATAATGAACACAGACTAAGGATTTAACAACTGTGGTTTTGCCATATTGAGGGTATCGGGGAAAGAGAAGGAAAGTAGAAGAGAACTAAAATCCTCATCTGTTACAACAGGAAAGTAGAGGGTTTAAAGGGGCTGCATCAGCAGGGGATGAAGAGGAGAAGGGGACTAAGCTTGTTGCTTTTTGCTACAAAATTTAGCATTTTTGACTTTGCAAATCAAGTACATGTATTTATTTACACCCAATGAAGATGCTGTCTGAATTTTTCCTATTTAAAAGCATTCTTCAACATGGTTCTGTGGAGAAAAACTGAAAATTAAATTTCAAGTTGAAAAATTATTTAGAGAACACATTTTAGAATATTGTCTTAAAAAACAAGCATACAAATCCCATTTTTCCTCCTCACTTTTAGTATTTGCATACAACAATATATTATTCTCCTATTTTGTGAGATGCCTTTGTACATATTGTGACTATTTTGTGCGGTACTTGTTTTATTTTGACTTGTATTTACTACTCCCACATAGGGAATCAGCAGTCCCCACTGTATTATCTTATCCTCATTCCCTTCCCATTTATTTTTATCTTACACTTCGCCTCCATTGGTGTTTAGCATTCTACATACTATTTATTCAGCATCTGTTTATTTAATGCCCTCTGCATAGTAGGTACTGGGAATGTAGCAATGAGCAAGATAGATACAGCCCTCACCTGCACAATCTACTGTCTGTCTGGAGCTAATGTCTATATTAGCTAGGGAATAGCCCACAAAAATTTTATTTCTAACTGAAAATTGTATTTCACCTCTAGTTGATAAGACCCCACCCATGACTCTTCATTATTAAAATAAGCATTATCTCACAGGAATACTTTTCTGTAAAAATGCCATGAAAACAAAAATGTATCTATTTCATATAGCTATTTTTCTGGCTCTCTTATGATTTGTTTCTTTTAATTTATATGTTTAACACCTTAAAATCACCTGTCCACCCCAAAGGCAGTAATATTGATAAAAATCGTCTAAGTCACTCCTGCAAAACAAATAGAAGCCCATATCCCTTAAATGAAATCGGATACTAGATTTGGAACTGTCCCCATTTGTTTGCAATGCTGTGATTCTTTTATCCATAACATCCCTGGATATGAGGTAACCTTCACTATTCTCATGAGTACAGGAATGTTGGAGATCCCATCCTGGAGTCTATATTAGTCACTAGAAATGGTCATTAAATATGCTGAACATAGCATAATGTTAACCCTATTTGCCTCAAGTTATACTGTACTTATTTTAAAGTACACGAAATTAGTTTCATCTCTGCAGATGTCAAACAAGGGCATTGTCATAGAAGAATCACTGAACCAGACACTTCATACCGAAGAGTAAATTGAAAGTGAAATAGGAAATAGGTCAGGTTTAAGGAGAAGCTGCAAGAAAGCCAACAGTAAGATTTGAAAATTATTTAAAATTTTTACAATATATAGTTTGTTTAAAGTATCTTTGAGGCTAAACATTCTTGGATTCTTGGTGTGACCTTTGAAGAATGGGTAATAACCCTGACTAGGTTTCCCAGGTTGAACCACCTGAGCATGTTAAAGGTGAAAATAGGAATCTAATCAGAACATTTATTACACCGTAAAGCAATTTTCTGAAAATGTTACTCAGTTCTATGACCTCATTACCAGGCATCTGTTCGCAAGGTCACTGTACAAGTTTATTTTGGCTGAGCAAAGCATAAACATTTGAAGGACCTTCAAGGATTTTACTGAGGATGTTTAGCATTCCATAGCTTTCCACATGAGAAACGTAGGTGGTTTCGTGCAGATGAACAACACTACTGCCAGATGAAGGACAGATGAAGAAAAGTACTGTCCGTTGTATTAACCATGTCTTTGAACTTCTCTGGCAGCCTTTTCTTGGTGAATTTCTTTAGCAGATATAAGAACTCAATTACCACAGACTTTTGAGCTTTATAGGTAAAATTGTTGAAATCTAATTGACTTTAAATGATCCCGATTAGGTCAAAAATCCTAACATCTTACTGTCTTTTTTATGACTTTCTGTTTGTGAATGACTTTGAGAATATACAACTTAGTATTATACACTTAAAAAAAAAAAAAAGGAAAGAACCTTTGTCCAGACAGTGGAAAAAGAAGGTTGTACTATTTTTCCTACAATCTAAGGAAGCAGAATGGTATAATAAAAATTGAATGCTACAGCAATTGAGTTAATCTGCATTTTTTTTAGTGTTGATTCCACTACAAATTAGCCATGAGATTTTGGACAAATCATCTGCATTGATCTAAGTATTAATTTTTCTCACTTGTAAAACGAAGCGGTGAAACGTGATTTCTAAAACCCCTTATATCTCTAAAACAGTGGTTCTCAACTAGAGGCAATTTTGTGCCCCTGCCCTTACCATGGGACATTTTAGGTTGTCACCACTGAGAGGGGGCTGCTACTGGTATCTAGTCGGTAAAGAAAGGTCAGGGATGCTGCTTAATATTCTACAAAGCACAGAACGTTCCCCACAACAAAAAATTTTCTAACGAAAAATATCAGGAGTGTTAAGTTGAGAAACTGCTCTAAAAGTATGATGAGTCAGAAAAAACGGAAGAGAATATATAAATATGTATAAGTAGTTTTAGTGATAGGTTACAAATAATTTTTACTTCCTTTTTAAAATTTTTCTCCATGTTATCAGTGTTCTTCAATAAATATGTATTGCTTTCATCTTAAACACACTAAAATATTTTATTCACCTAATGTAAATGCAGTCAATTCCATTCTGGGCTTGGTCAGATTAATTGCTGAATGTGCATAGGGAAATGAGATTTCTCTAAAAACTAGGAACTAACCTTATCTGAAATTATAATGTAATGTCAAGGATCAACAAGAAATAGAGCTTAGTGACTACTGTTTACTGAATAGTATAATAAGAATTATTCTGTAAAAGAATGTTTTGTGCTTGTAAGATTATAAAGCATTGCTGGTTATATGTTTTTAAATCTGTGATTTAAAATGTGAAGAAAATAAATTGAAGGTTTTATACAAAGGTGCTGATAAACATAATAAATTCTCCTTATTTAAAACAAAATATAGTAATTTTAATGTAGTGTTTAACCAGGAAATGAAGTATTTCAACAAAGACAGCATTATTTGAGTATGAAGAAATTGGAATTACTCATACATGCAGGGTCCCTTTTTATGGATGCCAACCATGTGCTGAAATACTTGAGTAGACATTCAGATGTCCTAGTGCCCTTGGATGTAAATGAGCTCTCTGTGGAGCCAGTGTGGGGAGCTGCTTCTCAGCTGAAGAATCCCTTCCAGAGCCTGAGTGTGCTAGCTCTGGACCCAGCCCTCCTGCCCAGTCAGTCCCTGCAGTATTCTCAGTTTCTTACCAACGCATATTTGGGCCCATCTAAATCCAAACCCTGAGAATTCAGTGCCACCTGAAGTTCAGATGGTTCAGGAACAATTCTGCTCATGATGATCAGTTTCAATGTGTAAAATATTCTACAGAATACTTAATTACTTTGACTTTTACATTTTCATCATAATCTCTGTTACTTTGTTAGGATCAATTTTAACATACACAGAGTACAGACAATTCTGCAGAGAATAGGAACTAAAGTGCTGAAATATGAAATTATCTTGTGAATGGTAATCCTGCCTTTCCTCTTTATTGACTAAGACCACTGTTTCCATACAGCAGACTAGACTAGAACTTTTCTTCCTTCTTTCTTTCTTTTTCTCTTTCTTTCTTTCGTTCTTTCTCTCTCTTCCTTTCTCTTTCTCTTTTTCTTTCTCTCTCTCTTTCTTTCTTTCTGTCTGTCTGTCTTCTTTCCTTTTTTAGAAACAGGGTCTCGCTTTATCACCCAGACTGGAGTGCAGAGTTGTGATCACAGCTAACTAAAGCCTCAAACTCCTGGCCTCACGTGATCCTCCCACCTTGGCCTCCCGAAGTGTTGGAATTGCAGGCGTGAGCCACTGCACCGGGTCCTTTTCTCATTTTTCTTATACTTTTGTCTTAACATTATATAAATTAAATAGAAGAAAATAGATACACAAAGCATTATTTATTTAAACAAAACTAATACCTTTTAACATTGTTATTTACAAGTGACTGTAATGTTCTATTTGTGACCTCAAAAATAGACCATTTTTCTTTTACTGATGGGATTAAAGCATTAGATACAGGAAACATGGGTGAGAAATGGATCAGAAATTCTTCGAGTATACCACATATTGACTAAATTTGTAATATTAAAGACAATATTTTAAAAAAGAAAAAAAGTCACCCATCCCATCTGCCTAAACATTGTACTGTTGTTAGTTTTGCATTTTTCCCTGCCTACTTATAGCCATACTGCACACTTGCAACCATATTATGCATGTGATATAGAATTCTGGGGTAGAGGGAAGATATCTCCACTTACCATTAATATAGCAAACATAGTTCCTTTATTACTGGAGTTTTTGTGTTGAAGATGTAAAAACTGGAAGGAATATGGTGGCCTTCAGAAGTGATTACTTTATAATTATACCCTTCCTTTAAACTGGTTACATTGGATACTTGTAATTTATATAATGTTTTCAAAGTCCATAATACTGCACCAATTTCTCTCTTATATTAGTTTTATTCTAGGCCCATAAAAAATATACAGTGGAAAGTCCAATTTTCCAAGGTGATAATGGCTGTTAAAGTGTTGGAGGTTCTCAAAGAGGGCTCATATTCTCTTTTTGCTTTTCCCTACAGTACCTGGCTTTCTGGAAAGCCTTGAAGAGGTTGATAATACTTGGGTATTGATAATGGTAGCATTGGTTACTCAAGAGCTAAATTTAAATCCAGCCTGTAGAGAGATAACCCAGATACCTCAACGTTGGGCCTTGCCTTGCTCATGTTTAATCTAAACCTGAAGCAACCCTTGGTGGGTGGTGTAGTCTACCCATGGAGAAGCCTGTGGCCATACCTCTAGTTTGCTGCCGAACCTCTGCATAAAACCTACAGTGTTTACATTAAAACATGCTGCCATCTATGGAGGACTCTTTAACAGTCAAGAGTAATGAAAAAGAAGGGACATAAAAAAGTATTTAGTTTACTTATTACATATTCAACATCAGTAGCATACCAGGTGCACCAGGAGAATAGAAGAAGCCTAAGATTTGTCCCTCTCCTCTAGTGTCTTAAAAGTCTTGCTCTGGAGGCAAAATATACCTATCACAACAGTAGAAGTAACAGTATTATGTGCATTCATTTGTGAGGTATATCCCAAGAGATTTGTTGATTATGCTTGTTAAACATACCAAAGTTTGGGGATGATATAATTATAAAATTAGACTGATTCTGTTACACTTTAAGTCATTTGTATCCTGAAATGTACCTTCTTGAGTGGGAGGGTTTGGGAATTACAGCCAGCCTTGGAAATCGCATGTGAATTGAGTAAAGGGTATCATGGACATGCATGTCGTTTGTCATCTGTGTGGCAGTAGATAAAGAAATCAGGGGGCCGGGTGCGGTGGCTCACGCCTGTAATCCCAGCACTTTGGGAGGCCGAGGCGGGCGGATCACGAGGTCAGGAGATCGAGACCATCCTGGCTAATATGGTGAAACCCCGTCTCTACTAAAAAATACAAAAAACTAGCCGGGCGAGGTGGCGGGCGCCTGTAGTCCCAGCTACTCGGGAGGCTGAGGCAGGAGAATGGTGTGAACCCGGGAGACGGAGCTTGCAGTGAGCTAAGATCCGGCCACTGCACTCCAGCCTGGGCGGCAGAGCGAGACTCCGTCTCAAAAAAAAAAGAAAAGAAATCAGGAATTGCTGAGAGAGGGCACATAACTACGAAGATGAAATAAAGAAAATGACATTTCTGAGAAACAAGGCATCTGTTTCAGATGAACACTGGTCACTTCCTTGTAGTATGTCTCTGGAGTCTTCTGTCAACTATCTATTTGATAAGTAAATGATATCTAATAAGGAGGAAGCAAGTATAATAAATTAGACCATGCCACAAATGTTTTTTAAATGTGTGAAATCCAATTATTTTTATTGAGAATAAAGACCTTTAATGATTTCATATCACAATTCAAAAATATGGTAGAAATAAACAGCTCAAGTGGGATATGGAAATGGCATTTGGTTTTGACATAATGTATTATTAACCCAAAGTAACTGAATCAAGACTCAGACATTAAGACCTTTTTCTTGAGTATAAAATACAAGTTAATAGTAATGTCCAAATGTTTGTAGCACCTTTGACTTTGAAATTTAGAGATGAAGCATTATGGATTAGTTTCTATGGTAACACTGTAACTAGAGGAAATCATAAATTCCTATGTGTGAAAAGAAGAAATAATAAGTATAAAAACCCCCTTAGAAGAATATTTTTAATCTAGCTATAAATAAGAAGTGACTCATCTATATGCTATGCAAATTTAAAGTAGGTAAATTTAGAATTTTTTTTTCTTTTTTTGGTTTTACAAAGCTTTATACTTTAGGAGGGGAAGTGTAGTTATATATGAACAGTTCAGAAAATGTCTCTTTCAGAGCTGCCATGGTGGAAATGTTCTGTATCTGCACCATCCAATACAGTAGCCACTAGCCACATGCAGCTATTGAACATTTAAAAAGTGGCTAGTGCAATTAAAAGAAGTGAATATTGTATTTTATTTAACTTTACTTAATTTCAATTTAAATACCCACCTGTGCCTAGTATCTGCCATATTGTTAAGGGAAAGGACTTAAAGTCAAATGTAGAGTAGTAGGTATGTCTTGCCAGATAGTTAATTCACTAATTGACTATCATTTTGTATTCCAGATTCTTTGGCTCTTACACGTTTCTAACTTGTTCTAGAAAGAGCCATTACCAGTCCTGACTTACCTTAGCTTTAAAACAATGTCATGTCTCTTTTACTTTAAAAAGTTGCCCTTGGCCAGGCATAGTGGCTCACATCTGTAATCTCAGCACTTTGGCAGGCCAAGGCAGGAGGATCCCCTGAGGTCAGGAGCTCAAGACCAGCCTGGCCAACATGACGAAACCCCATCTCTGTTAAAAATACAAAAATTAGCTGGATGTGGTGTCACATGCCTGTAATCCCAGCTACTCAGGAGGCTGAGGCAGGAGAAACGCTTGAACCTGGGAGGCAGAGGTTGCAGTAGCCGAGATCGCGCCACTGCACTCCAGACTGGGCAACAGAGTGAGACTCTGTCTCTAAATAAATAAATAAATATTAATTAATTAATTAATTAAAAGTTGCGCTAAATCTTAAAGTTTAAGCCCCAAAGTGTTAGTTTTAGGAGACAGCAACATTATGGATGCTGTTTACTCTGAGGGTAAGCCCATCATACATCTTTTTACATTTTAAAATTAAATATGATGCTGAAATGTTTGGGGTGAAATGTACTGATGTCTACAAGTTACTTTGAAATGCATGAAAAAATAAAATGAATTCATGGATGGATAGATGGTAGATATGTGAGAAAGGAGATACCGCAAAATGTAAACAATATTGGGTGTTCATTGTACAATTCTTTCAGCTTTTCTGAAGTTATCTTAATAAAATGTTCAGGGATAGTTAAATGTAAGCATACTAAATATTTTTAAAGTATTTTTTTCTTGGATCTATCACTTCTGTATTAAATAGAGCCAAGGAGCAATAACTGAACGTTTAAGAAGCTTCAGTATGCATGATTTAACAGCTATCCAAGGTGATGAGCCTGTGGGACAAAGACCATACCAACCTCTACCAGAAGCAAAAAAGAAAAGTAAACCAGCCCCCGGTGAATCAGCAGGTGTGCTTGTTTGTTTTAATATATGGTTCTTTTACATGGACACAGGGAGGGGAACAACACACACTGGGGCCTGTCAGGGGGTGGGGGACAAGGAGAGGAGGGAGAGCATTAGGACAAATACCTAATGCATGCGGGGCTTAAAACCTGGATGATGGGTTGATGGGTGCAGCAAACCACCATGGCACATGTATACCTATGTAACAAACCTGCACATTCTGCACATGGATCCTGGAACTTACAGTAAAATTATATATAAAGTGTATATATATATATATGATTCTTCCATAATTGGGCTTGTAGATACTAAAATGATACATGATAACTATCTGAATTTAGGTAGAAAAAATTTACTTCTAAGCTTATGTTTTTTACTTTTACATTTAATCATAGTTCTTTTCCTCTGGATTTTATCTAAATTAGTACTTGCTAGGCCAGGCGCAGTGGCTCAGGCTGGGTGCAGTGGCTCACACCATAAATCCCAGCATTTTGGGAGGCTGAGACGGGTGGATCATGAGGTTAGGAGTTCAAGACCAGCCTGGCTAACATGATGAAACTCTGTCTCTACTAACAATACAAAAAAAATTAGCCGGGCATGGTGGCACATGCCTGTAATCCCAGCTACTTGGGAGGCTGAGGCAGGAGAATTGCTTGAACCCTGGAGGTGGAGGTTGCAGTGAGCTGAGATGGTGCCACTGCACTCCAGCCTGGGCAACAGAGTGAGACTTTGTCTCAGGAAAAAAAAAAAAAAGATTAGTACTTGCCTTTTGCTGATTCTGGAGATCATCTACCTAACAAAGTAGGCTTTTTTGCTGCCATTAATTTTTAGAAGCTGTAGGTGTGGTTACCAATACCTTCTTACCACCAGCACTAGTTCTAACCTGTAATAAATACTCTTTCTACTCAAACTGTGCACTGACATCTAAGGAGTTTTATAGTTGAACACTCTTTACTGTAAGTGCTGTGGACAAATAAGGATATTGACTCACAGATTAAAAGTTTTAAGCACGTGATAAAAGATGACTCAATTTAAAAATAAGATTACTCCCATGGAAAATGTGTTGAAATTACATATTCTAGTTCAAGAGCTAACTTGTAGGCATATTCTAGTATAAATTATGAACATGTCATAGTTAATATATTCTAAAACTTTAAAAAACTATCATGATCTTAGAAACATACATATAAATTAGACACGGTTCCTTAGTCATTTTATCACATATAATAAGAAAGTTTGAATTCAAAGGCAAGGCTGAGAACTAAGATTTTCAAGACATTCCTTATTAATGTGTTAAGTCCATAAGGTACAGGGCTATTTGACTTTTTATTTTAAAAAGAAGTTTTCTTTTGAGAGAGATTGAAAATCATCTTTAAAACCAATTTGAAAAATTAAAAAAAAAAAAACTGTTCCTCCTTAAAAAGGAAAAATACCTCTGCAAAAACAATTTTTTTTTTATTAGCCGAGCATGGTGGTACTCACCCAGCTACTTGGGAGGTAGATGGGAAAATCACTTGAGCCCAGAAGTCGAGGCTACAGTGAGCCATGATCACAGCACTGCACTCCAGACTAGGTGACAGAGCAAGACCCTTTCTCAGGAAAAAAGAAAAAATAATGAGCTTTCTTCCAAAAATGAATACCTTTACAAAGTTTTGACTATTATCTAAGAGGTAGTGATCAAGCATTGGCCATTGATTAAGGTAGCAATGCCTTTGAGAGCAAGGAACCATCAGTCTTATTAGTACATTAATAATGTAAAAGTAGTTCCTAATGTAGACATTTCCTTTTTTTATTTTTTTTGTTTTTGTTGTTTATATATTTTGAAATAGGATCTCACTCTGTCACTCAGGCTGGAGTGCAGTGGTACAATCTCTACTCACTGCAGCTTTGACTTCCCAGGTTCAAGTGAGCCTGTCTCAGCCTCCCAGGAAGCTGGGACTACAGGTATGCACCACCATTCCCTGCTATTTTTTCCATTTTTTGTAGAGACGGGGCTTCACCATGTTACCCAGACTGGCCTCAAACTCCTGGGCTCAAGCAGTCTGCATGTCTCGGCCTCTCAGAGTGCTGGGTGGGATTGCAGGCATGTGCCACACCACCTGGCCTTGGCATTTCTTAATATGCATTTGAAATTAGGTGGTCAGGCACAGTGGCTCACACCTGTAATGCCAGAGCTTTGGGAGGCCAAGGTGGGTGGATTCCCTGAGGTTAGGCATTCGAGACCAGCCTGGCCAACATGGCGAAACCCTGTCTCCACCAAAAATACAAAAATTAGCCAGATGTGGTTGTGTATGCCTGGAGTCCCAGCTATCCGGGAGGCTGAGGCAGGAGAATTGCTTGAACCCAGGAGACAGAGGTTGCTATGAGCTGAGATCACGCCACTGCACTCCAGCCTGAGTGACAGAGAGACACTCTACCTCAAAAAAAAAAAAAAAATAGGTATATTGATTTTGATTATGGAATCTCCTGTATGTATTATATTTTCCTGATTTAGACCAGGTATCTTAGACCAGAGTCCTTTTTTAGCAGTTTATTCATAATCATACCCAAGGATTGGCTAAGAATTATGTTCTAATTAGGTAAATAAAAACAGGTTTATAAATGTGAAAATTCATAATACTATTTTTATGGTGCTCACCTTTTTTTTTTTTTTTTTTTTTTGAGATGGAATCTATCTCTGTCACTCAGGCTGGTGTGCAGTGGCACGATCTCGACTCACTGCAACCTCCACCTCCCAGGTTCATGAGATTCTCCTGCCTTAGCCTCCTGAGTATCTGGGATTATAGGTGTGCGCCACCACACCTGGTTAATTTTTATATTTTTAGTAGAGACGGGGTTTCACCATGTTGGTCAGGCTGGTCTCGAACTCCTGACCTTGTGATCCGCCCACTTCAGCTTCCCAAAGTGCTGGGATTACGGGCATGAGCCATCGCACCCGGCCACCTACCAAATTTTATATCTATGACTAAAATATTTTAAAATATTGACTTGCTGTTTAGTTCTTAAATTTCAAATCATGAATTTAAATAAGTTTTATAAAAATATGAATATGTGGTAGCAGTATGAGAAAGATACTTGTTCAATTATGAAAGGTACTTGTTCAGAGTTATAAACTCTGCGCAGTTTCCAATTTTTCTACAGAATGGTATATATTCTGAGCCTTTCTTCCCTAAGGAAACACTTTCATCAAAACTTTCTCTCTTGACCATATTTTTAACAAAGCAGTATGGTTCTAGGACCGGAATAGGTGAAGAGAAGTTAATAATAGATCGTCTAGATAGACACAAACCCAGGTGTACATGGAAATCTATCAAATGAGAACGACAATCTTTCAAATTAGTGGAGGAAAGACAGATTGTTTAATAAGTTATGCTGGGATAACTGTTAGACTGCTAGAAGATGGAGTAGAGAATGAAGTTATATCTCTGCCTCAAATCTTAGATCAAAATAAATTCTTAAAAGATTAAGATTTAAGTATAAAAAAATTATGTAGTAGGAAGTCCCTGTGAATTTTTTTATAATCTTAAGATAGATAAAATTTCTTAAGCATGATATCAAAACCAGAAACCATAATAGAATAGTTTTTAAGATTTTCCTACATAAAAAGTATATAAAATTATAATATGGGGGGAAAACATAAAAATGACAAACTACAAACTGTCAGAAGTATTCCCATCATATGTTACAGGCAAAGAGTTCAGATTCAACAATCCAGTAACCCTCACAAACCAATTATTGTCAATGCTACCAAAGAATACAATTGGTCAAGAAATATATGAAAGAGATTCTCAGCCTCAGATAATCAAAAAATAGTAATAATAATAATTTTCATTTGCCAGATTGGCAAAAAAAAAAAAAATGTTTTTAATTAACAGTGCTCTGTGTTGGGAACTGTTTCAGTTATCTAGTTATCTATTGCTGCATAATAAGCCACCCCAAAACAGCAGCTTGAAACAATCATGGTCATTTATCTTGCCCACAGATCTGGGGGTGACTTGACTTGGCAAAGCAGTTCTTGCTCAGGGTCTCCTGCAGCTGTGGTCTGACAGCAGCTGGGCTAGAGTTATAATCTCAAAGAGAGCTCACACATCTGCTGTCTGAGCTGAAAAGAGTCAAGCAGCTGCTGGCTAGAATGGTTGGAGCCTCTCAGCCATCTCCCTCTATGTTCTCTCCATGTGGTCTCTAAGGGTGGTTGGATTTCTTACCTGGCAGCTGAAGCCTCCCAGGCCAGTGTGCCCAGAGAAACTTGCAGAAGTCCTAGAAGCAGCATCACTTCCGTCACATGTTTTGTGGCGATTTGTTGAGGCAAGTACAAAGGCCTCTGAAATGTTAAGGGAAGGGAAGAGGAATGTCAGAGAATCTGTAGACATGTTTTAAAACCACTACAGCAAGCCTGTTGAGAAACACTCTTAGGCACTTTTTATGAGTTTAAAATGGAATAATCCTTTTGGATGACAATCTGGCAGTAATCATCATAATTTATTCCCTTTAGCTCAGCAAGAAACTTTTAAGAATATGTCATAAGGAAATAATCAGACAAGTGTTCAAATATGCATGTACAACAATGTTCATCTCGTTGTTTATAATAACAAATATTGGAATGAACAAAATGCCTAGGGGAAATGATTAAGCAAAAGGTGGTTTATTAGCTGTGAAACATAACAATGTCAATCTACACTTAATGATATGAAAACATATCCAGATTGTAGGGAAAAAACAATAATAAGTAGATGATGAAATGGATTAATATACCTAATTTGTTTAATGTATATACATAAGAGAAAGTTTGGAAGGGTATTACTAAAATGGTAACAGTGTTTAGCCCTGAGTAGTGAGCTTTTTCGTTTGTTGTTGTTTTTTAAATTAACCTATTAATCTTAAAATCAGAAGTAAATCAGCCGTACTCTCCTTTAAAAAAAATAAGTTATTCATTTTCAGGTTTTAAGTTAAACAGAAAATGTATTTTTTTTTAAATATATTAATGGAGATGGGATCTCAGTATGTTGCCCAAGCTGGTCTCAGACTCCTCAGTTCAAGTGATCTTCCCACCTCTACTTCCCAAAGTGCTAGGATTACAGGCATGAGTCACCAAGCCCAGCCAGAAAATGTATATTTTAATGAAAATATTTGACTTGATTCTAGTGTCTCCACTCTCTTCGATTCAAGGATTGGTTAATAAATTGCTAAATTAAACTTTTTTTTTTTTTTTCCTGAGGTGGAGTCTCATTCTGTCGCCCAGGCTGGAGTGCAGTGGTGCGATCTCAGCTCACTGCAGCCTCCACCTCCCAGGTTCAAGCAATTCTCTGCCCCAGCCTCCCGAGTAGCTGGGATTACAGGCACGTGCCATCACACCCAGCTAATTTTTGTATTTTTAAGTAGAGATGGGGTTTTGCCATATTGGCCAGGCTAGTCTCAAACTACTGGCCTCAAGTCATCCACCCGCCTCAGCCTCCCAAAGTGCTGGGATTACAGGCGTGAGCCACCACACCTGGCCTAAACTTGTTAATTTCATTTCCCAATAAATTCTAATTTTGGCTCCTTGCTCTGTCCTCACTCTCTGTGGACTCTGTCATTTCTGACCTGCTATACTAAGTAACCTCCCCAGTTAGGCTCCCTTCCCTCAGCCTTATCCATTTCTGATTCATTTTCCAAAGTGCAAGAAGAATATTTTACACAGCCCAAGTCTAATCATGTTACTCTTCTGCTTAAAACATTTCAGTACTTTCCCCGAGCCTCCAGAGGCTTCGCTGCTCTCTGATGAAGTCCAAACTAGATAGCATGGTATATTAACTCCCCAGCCTTGTTCTCCTACTCCATCGAGTGCTAGTCATACAGAATCATGACTCTCTGAGGATTTAGCTTAGCCACCACCTCCTACAAGGCCTTCTCTCATAACCCACCCTTTCCAACCCACCCCATGCTGATTACATTCTCTTACTGTATGCCCCCCCAGCACCTTATCATTAGCTTATAGCATTTATTACAGTATCATAATGCCCATTGCATTCTGTTTCCCCTATTGGACCCTAAATTTTTTGAGGGTAGAAAAAGACAGCTATGTCTTTTTCATCTTTGTATCCTCATAATTCAGTACACTGCCTTATTCATAATATAATTTTAAAAATACTTGGAGTAATGAATCGATCCATCACTTTTCCTGAAGCTGTAATTAGAAAGCTAATAAGATTTTTTTTTAGCCGGAATTAGGAAAAAAGAAAAAAATAAGATGTATAATCAGCCTTTGAACGAAATTCCAATTCCTAATCATACAAAATAAGAGGCAATTAAAATAGCAAGGACTGTGTTTGTTGAACTGTGCTCTTATGCTACATTTGTGGCCTTAGAGAAATTGTTTATCACAGTTACTTTCTTTCTGACTTTTTCCTTGATTCCTCATTCTGTTTTACCATATTGGGATCAGGAATACTATATAAGCAACATCAATAGAAAAAAAAAACTCTAGAAATGACAACCTAAACTTTAAACCTCGTTTGTTTTTCTCAATTATAAAATGAACATTTTTTAAAAATAAGAATTTTGCAAGTAAAAAATGAAAAAATTTAGAAACACCTAAAAGCTCACTTCCATGAGATATAATCGTTTCATTTATGTTTTTCCTTTGTTTGTTTCTATATGTACATTTTTTTTCCACACTTAATATTATTTCAGGAGCTTTTTCCCAGGACCACTGACCCATCCCCTTTCTGGTCACACTGGCCTCCTTGCAGTTCTTCTAAGCAATCCCCAAGCCCTAGCTACTCTCCTCAGTGCCTCTGTGCATGCTGTCTCTTCTACCCAGAACACACACACTTCCTTGGACCAGCGCAAGAAAACAAAAGATCTTGGCCTAAATAATGACTGATTCCACTTCCAAATCTCCTCTGACTTCTAGCCTAGAAGTCTAAGAGCATAAAATTATACTTGACTAATATACAATTCAAGTTGCTTATTATGAGAGTAACAAGCTTATTCATGATTCTTTGTAGTTTTCTTAGTGATTCTCAAATTATTCATGTCTTAGAAGAGCAGACCAATAAACATGTATTCAATTTTTTTAAATATGTATATTTTTTGAAACAGGCTATAATGCAGTGGCATGATCACAGGTCACTGCAGCCTTGACTCCCCAGGCTCAGGTGATCCTCCCACCTCAGCCTTTGGAGTAGCTAGGACTACAGGTGCACAACACCATGCCCAGCTAATTTTTGTATTTTTTCACCATGTTGCCCAGGCTGAAGAACTCCTAAGCTTAAGCGATCCGCCTGACTTCCCAAAGTGCTGGCATTACAGGCATGAGCCACCACCAAGCCCAGCCCAGTTTTATTTTTTATCACATGCATGGAATCTATCCCATGCCTTCTCCTGAGCCTGGAAATCCTTCTCCTTTTTTTTTTTTTTTTTTTTTTTTGTGGAGACGAAGTCTTGCTCTGTCACCCAAGCTGGAGTGCAGTGACACAATCTCCATTCACTGCAACCTCCACTTCCTGGGCTCAAGTGATTCTTCTGCCTCAGCCTCCCAAGTAGCTGGGATTACAGGCTCCTGCCACCACACCCAGCTAATTTCTGTATTTTTAATAGACTCGGGTGTTTCACCATGTTGGCCAGGCTGGTCTCGAATTCCTGACCTCAGGTGATCTGCCCACTTTGGCCTCCCAAAGTGCTGGAATTACAGGTGTGAGCCACTGCACCTGGCTGGAAGTCCTTCCACTTTCTCCTCACCTGAAGATTTAAGTATTTATGCTCCTTATCTTTGTTAAAGGAGAATTTATAACTTCATGGAGATTTCTTTTCTTTTCTTTTTTTTTTTTTTTGAGATGGAGACTCGCTCTGTCATCCAGACTGGAGTGCAGTGGCGCGATCTCAGCTCACTGCAAACTCTGCCTCCCGGATTCACGCCATTATCCTGCCTCAGCCTCCCGAGCAGCTGGGACTACAGCTGCCTGCTACCACGCCTGGCTAATTTTTTTGTATTTTTAGTAGAGGTGGGATTTCACCATGTTAGCCAGGATTGTCTCGATCTCCTGACCTCATGATCTGCCCGCCTTGGCCTCCCAAAGTACTGGGATTGCAGGCGTGAGCCACCGCGCCTGGCCACGTCATGGGGATTTCTAATCTCACCCCTTTCTTTATAACCTACTTAGTACTCTGGTTGCCTGAGACTTGGGCCCCTGTCTTGCTGTCTCCAGCATCCTCAGGCGGTGGTTCTCAAAGTATACACCAGAGACCATGAGCACAAGCATTACCTGGGAACTTGTCAGAAATGCAGATTCTCAGCCCCACCTCAAATCTGCTGAATCAGAAGTTCTGGGGATGTCAGAACTTGTATTAACAGGTTCTCTAGGTACTCTAGCGTGCTCAAGTTTGAGAACCTTAGCTTGAGGGTTGAAAGAGTTTTTGTCCTTGAGGCCAAGCCTCAAGATGCTCTCATACTTCCTGACAATAACCATCCTGACTGTGTGGATGTTTGCATATTGGCCCGTAGTAAGTCTTTATAGCTACACATAACAGCCTTCTAGCATACTCGCATGATCTCTCATTGCTCTGCCTGATTCTATTTTGTTTGACTAATATCTGTCACATAGTCTGTGGTACTTCTAATTACTGCAGCCTACCTGGCTGAGTTTTTTCTCAACAACTGCAACAGCAGCTAACATCCTCATCCTCATCACCTGCCCCCGGTGACCTTATTTTGCCCAAAGTTCTAGCCCCCTGGGGTCTTCCTCAACACCTTAAGTAAACCCTACCATTCCCAGTCTTGACAAAAGATGACACATAGAAGGGAAAAGCCTTAATTCCTAATTCAAGGCAAAAGTGCAAATGACAGACTAAAACACAAATGCTTGGGTTGAATTCATGAAGAGGAGAAAAGGTGGGAAGAGACTTTTTCCTCTACATCTATTTATAGTCTCAAACTTTTTAACAAGATGATGTGTTACCTACTCAAAAATAAATTATTTTATAATTATTTTTAAAAATGCATAGTAAAAATAAGAATGATCAGGGAAATTTTCCTGGAGGAAATGAGTTATGAGTTTCACCTGGAATAGTGCAAGAGGCAAAGCTTAATGATAAAGGGTATGCAGCACATTCCAGATGCAAAAAGAGTAACTGGGGGAAATGCAAACCATACAAAGAACTGTACACAGATGGGGCAAAGAGCCAGCACTGACTGGTGTCCTTTTACCAAAACATGCTGTTTTTGACAACTTGTTTAGGTTATGGAATTCCACTGAAAGATGGAGATGAGAAAACAGATGAGGAAGCAGACGGGCCATATTCAGATGATGAGATGTTAACACACAAAGGACTTCGAAGATCACAAAGCATGAAATCTGTGAAAACCACCAAAGGCCGCAAAGAGGTTAGTTAAGTGTAGAGCTGTTTTCCTAATGATTAAACGATTTCTGTGCTGCATTATCATTTAGAGTATTAATGATCCATAAATGAAGGATTGGAATGGTAGAACAGCAGTTGGATGATTTTTTTTTTTTTTTAACTTTTTTGGGGATAGAGCTTTTTTGCTCTGTCAACCAAATTGGAGTGCAGTGTGGCGTAATCACAGTTTACTGCAGCCTCAAATTCCTGGGCTCAAGCAGTCCTCCCACCTCAGTCTCCCAAGTAGCTGGAACTACAGGCACACGCCACCACACCTGGCTGATTTTTTCATTTTTTGTAGATGGGGTTTCACCATGTTGCCCAGGCTGGTCTCCAACACCTGGCCTCAAGTAATCCTCTCCCTTCTGCCTCTCGAAGTGCTGGGATTCCAGGCGTGAGCCATCTCACCCGGCCAGCAGTTTATTTTATTTTATTTTATTTTTAATTTATTTATTTATTTATTTATTTTGAGACAGAGTCTTGCTCTGTCGCCCAGGCTGGAGTGCAGTGTCCCGATCTCAGCTCACTGCAAGCTCCACCTCCTGGGTTTACGCCATTCTCCTGCCTCAGCCTCCCAAGTAGCTGGGACTACAGGCGCCCGCCACCTCGCCCGGCAACTTTTTTGTATTTTTTAGTAGAGACGGGGGTTCACCGTGGTAGCCAGGATGGTCTCAATCTTCTGAGCTCGTGATCCGCCTGTCTCGGCCTCCCAAAGGGCTGGGATTACAGGCTTGAGCCACTGCGCCCAGCCTGTATTTAAAATTCTTTATTCAGATCGATGTTTCAGGATATCAGGAAATTTTGAAAATAGTAAGCTCTTGATCTTCCGCTATAAGTAGAAAATGGCATTCTCATTTAGCAAATCACATAGTTCAACTACCCAGTCCCAGAACTATGCATAAACAAAGAAAGCAACGAACAAAATTAACCACACAGTTTTGCTTTCAACTAATGCTACATGAAGATTAAATAGTAAACAGTTAACCATAATAACATACTGTCTTTGTACCGAGAAAGCAGTGGAGAACTGCGAATGGCCTCTGATCATTATAATCAATGTTCATTGACATTGTACTAAGCAAAACATAAATAATAGGATTAATGTTTTTATGTTACATTAGTGTTTTTATGTTATTAGTAATAATAATCTGTAACATATATCTAAATAGTGCCAACTACATTTTTATGAGCTGATAAGTAGTGCTGTCTTATACTCATTTATTAGGATAATTTATTCTTTATATCAAAAAGGTAAAAAAATCACTATGAACTATTAAATCTGATGTAATTTTTAAAGTAATCACCTAATTCTTTTTTTTTTTTTTTGATCTAATTCTTAACAATAAAACATTTCTCTCTTCAGGTACGGTACGGGTCACTGAAATATAAAGTGAAGAAGCGACCACAAGTGTATTTTTAGTCATCTACACTTCAAATATCCTAAGACAGATTATGCTAAATACATCGACTTCATCTTCTAACATGATATATTCAGGATTTACACATTAAAATGATTATTTAAATTGTGGCAGTGATGGGATTTACTTTCATGAATTTAAATCGTTTTTATTTCTTTAACAATTGCTTCCAAATATTGACTACTAAAGGCAGTTCTGCAAGATGTACTAATATGTATATTAGAAATTATAGAAAATCATGTTGTCCATTTTCAAATTCATCAACAGCATAGAGTGCCTGAGATATAAGATGAAACACAAATCCACAGTATACTTGAAAGGAGTCTTTTTATGGTTCAGGATAAATCAGCCTTTGTGATGTACTGTGTTTACTTCCTTTTGTGTTATATCTGGTAATTAAATAGGCCCCAGATCCAGCAGTGACATAATAAGGACATAATGTAAGATAATAAAGTATGTTTTATATATTCTTTAAATTTTTACTTGTATAATACTTTCTAGTTTTTCCACCATCAGCTGAAAGTTTTTGAAACAAATATTTGAAAACCAGGTATCCACACATAGCACTTTTATTCCTGACTAGTTTTGCACACTTGAAAATTGTTTACTTATTTTACAACTGTTTTACTGATGCTATCTTTATTGTTGTTTGCCGTATTCTGACATGTCAAATCTATGCCTTGAATTATATCATCTGTTTTCCTGTGGGTTTCATTTGTTAAATTCATTGGATTTTAATAATATAAAAGCATACCTAATTGTTCAGTTTTAACTATTTTTAATTATCTTCTTAACAAATAAGAAGTTACTTTAATTAACCTATATTTAGCTATACAGAGTAGTTGAATTTAACCCATGTTTTTGTCAACACCAATTATGTTTTCAGCTTTTAAAAATGGTAGCTTTTGTGAAATAGAATCAGTGACCAGTATAGCACTTATATCCCTTCTAACTCATGCAATTTTTCTCAGCCAGTCCATTCACAAGCTTGGCATTGATATGTGCTGCTAGTTTATAAATTGGCTTTGACGAAAATCATTTGAATCTCTTCTGGCTGAGATAATTTGCCAATGCAAAATACAGTTGTCATTAATTCTACACATTAAAAATTATTAGAAACATATTACTTCTTAACTGTAAATCTCAAAGAGATTTTGAGTTATCGAACTCTTAAGGCTTTTTTAGCTTGAACTGATAACTATGCATTATGAACCCTAAGTCAATATATTTTTGGTGGTAGTGATCAATAATCAAATTTGTACTTATTATGCTTGTTCAGGTAATTTACTTGACTGTTCTATTTGTTTGTCCAAAAGATAAAATGATGAGAGAGATTTGAGAGATCTTTGATCTGTCTCCCTTTTAAGAAATGAAGCCAGCTGGTAAAGTATATTCAGGACCTCCTCAGAGTATTGGCCAAGAATATAATGTTTACACAGGAGTACCTTGGTATAATGCATACATTGTCTCATGATAATAGTCATAAAATATTTTATGGATAATTTCACATTCTTCATATATAGCAATAAGTAAAATTAATTAAGTTTTTTTTCCCCCAAAGTTTAATTCTGAATAACTCTATCTACTTTACCCTAACTAATTTTTAGCCTCTTCGTTTCTGGAAGGACTCTAATTTGTATTCCAAATTCCTATGAATCCTAATTGTAAATTCTCTGAAGAGAGTTTTATTTATATGACCTGGTACTAGACTTCTTAATATAACTGTTACACTCTCCTTGTGTTTCCTACTCAGAGGCAGTATCATCTGAAGTTTCCTAATAAGGTCATGTGAGTCAAGAACTTTATCTGTGGGAGCTGATTTGCACCTTTTTTGTTTGTTTGTTTGTTTGTTTTTATTTGAGACGGAGTCTTGCTCTGTCGCCAGGCTGGAGTACAGTGGCGCGATCTTGGCTCACTGCAACCTCCGCCTCACGGGTTCCAGCGATTCTCCTGCCTCAGCCGCCCGAGTAGCTGGGACTATAGGCATGTGCTACCACGCCCAGCTAATTTTTGTCTTTTTCGTAGAGAGGGGGTTTAACCATGTTGCCCAGGATGGTCTCCATCTCTTGACCTGGTGATCTGCCCGCCTCGGCCTCCCAAAGTGCTGGGATTACAGGCGTGAGCCACCACACCCAGCCATTTTATCTCTTTAAAGTCTAGTCTCAGTATTAAACCTGTTCTTCAGTAAACTCATATTACTGTTCTAAACTGAAGAAATTATTTATTCCTCTGTACTTCTAGACTCAAAATGCTTTATCAAAGATAGTCTCAAAGAGGAAGTACAAGTCCTGGTTAACTGTACTCTTTCACATTCACAGTGCTTCCTCTGATATCCTTCCTCAAATCATTATACAGTTAATATCATTTTACTCTTCTTTCTCTTTTACATTTCTTAAATTTTGGTTCTTTTCCCTTACATGTGTTTTAGCGGGCCCTTTTCTTCGAACTTTATCTAATTAGCCTATACATTTTTGTTTATTTTAAGATAGAACAGATCTTTTTTTGTTTCTCCTTTTAAGTCTATTGGTTTTTAAAGAGGTAAATGTATCCATAGACCACAGTGCCTTGCTTTTTCCTCTGCCAGCACATGGAGCACGGGCATTAGATGCACAAATCTATTTAGGGAACTATTTTGGTAGCTGTTTGAGTTTATCCAGAAATTGCAGCTGGTATTTTATTTTGCCGTACATTTACTCAACTTGTCCATTAGTATTTAACTATTTCCAGAGTTTGTTTAGAAGTAAGAATTGACCCATTCTTTAGTTTACCATATTTTTCCTGGTATAAAAAGGAGCCAGAAATAAGCCTTATTGCTAAATAATTAATTATGTAAGCCCACCTAGGTCCTGCATAAGATCCCCCTCACATCACAATATATATATATGTGTGTGTGTGTGTATTTGGCTAAAAAATTATACTGCCAATATTACTGATTATAAATACTTGACTACACTGATTGATGGGACAAAATGATTAAAGTATTTTCAGGGATCGTATTCCATATGTCACCACCAAAGATTTCTACAGTGTTATAAAGTATATAAATATTCCAAATTTCTGTGGTGAAATATTTTTTCTTTTTTTTCCTTTTTTAGAATAACCTAGTCTGTGCTTTACAAAAATGCTTGAACTTTTATGTTGTTAAGAAATATATAATGATATCTTACATTAAGCATGAGTCTAATTTGTATTTTTAATTGGAATGGACTAAATTTTCATTTGATTATCAGGAAAATTAAGGAGTTATATATTTAAAAGCAATTTTCTGTGTTTTCTTTGTAAGTTGACTCATTTGTGAAGCAATTAGGTAAATTTTGAGATCATTGTTATTGTGGTTTGTAGTATATATTTCTTAGTAAATATCACTTAAGATTAAATTTTTCAGAAAGAAAATTATAGCTTTTTTCCCAAAATATTTTTAAGATTTAATCTTTTTGTAGTATGCTACAGATTTAATGTGTATTAACTCTTTTTTAAGCTATTGACCATGACTTAACATTTTGTCTTCTAACACCTTTTAAATCTATGTACATTAATAGTTAAGAGAAAATAAGTTTTCCAATTTTTAATAATCTCTTTGTAAAGGCTATCTCTAAACCTAGTATGTGGGTAATTTTATAGGTGTGTTTTTTGATGACTTTAATATAAAATAAACTCATTTTATTTGTGGCAATTCACGTTTCTTTTTTTATGTCACAGTACATATGAATTGGTTTTACTTATTACTATGTGTTGATTAAATATATGCACACAGGATTACAAATCACAGAGCAAATTATGAAAATCATAAACATTCTGGTATGGTCATCCATAGGATTATGAAAAAGAAATACTGAATTGTTAAATTTGGATGTTAGAAAGGGAAGATAGGAAAAACAATGAGTACAGAAATCCTCACCATCAATTTGGATTGGTTAGCTGTCTCAGGCATAAAATGTGACACAAAATTCAGATTTATGTATCCTGGAAATGTTCTGGGGTTCCATCTGTTTTAAAGTTAGACGTCTGTCTGCCTCACATTTAAGCTTTAGAGAGAAATCCTATGTTTTAAGAAGTTTCTTTGTGTTACTTCATTATGACACATAATATGTGTTAAGGTCTTTCTAGATAGCATTTTAAATGGAATTATTTTCATTTTTATTATGAGGTATATACTTGTAATGTTCTAAAGAGGTTACAAATATAAATAAAAATTCAAAAGAACACAATATATGAACAGCATTTTTTTTTCAGTGTTTTAGTCTCCCTTTAAATCGTTCACTGTTCTTAAAAAAGAGATTCACAAAACAAACATCATGTCAGAGGCTGATGAATTGTTCCCTGGGAAAACATATTACCCCTTTACCTACCCATCGGTATTTTAGTCTTAAAACACTCTCCTTATGGTCTGTCTTTGGTAATGTTTTTTAAACTGCTTTTTATAAGGGAATGCTTTGAATTGAAATTTTAAAGCACAGGATTGATAATTGTTAGTGTAAATTACTAAAGGACCATGCTCAACAAAAGCAGGAAAGTCAACCATGTGTACTCTGTTTACCTTACAATCCCAGATTAAGAGAGAAAAAGGCAAGCATGTTATTTTGCCGTTATGTGCAAATCAAATCAGCATCTATTTTTTTTAATTCAGAAATATCCATTGATTACCTATTTCTTATGAGAGCACTGTTAGGTTTCTGCACAATGCTTATATCCAAGTAAAGTAGCATAGAATTAATTTAAGGGAAATAATTCTTGCTGTTAATAAAATGAATTCACCATTACCAACCAAATCAATGTTTGGATTATTTGAGTAGTATTTGTTCTAGAATTTCTTCTTGGATACTGAATAATTCATGTGGTTCTCTCAGAGCAGCAGTTTTTGATTTTTAATTATTGGTTCCCTTCTCCTACCTCTTTTTTTTTTTTTTTTTTTTTTTGAGGCGGAGTCTGGCTGTGTCTCCCAGGCTGGAGTGCGGTGGTGCGATCTCGGCTCACTGCAAGCTCCGCCTCCCAGGTTCACGCCATTCTCCTGCCTCAGCCTCCCGAGTAGCTGGGACTACAGGTGCCGCCACCACGCCCGGCTAATTTTTTGTATTTTTAATAGAGACGGGATTTGACAGTGTTTGCCAGGATGGTCTCAATCTCCTGACCTCGTGATCCTCCCGCCTCGGCCTCCCAAAGTGCTGTGATTACAGGCGTGAGCCACTGCGCTGGGCCCCCTTGTCCTACCTCTTACATCTAAGACATTGGTAAGTTGTTTTGGCTGCCTCATCTCCAAAATACATCCTGAATCTGACCATCCCACTCTTGACACCTTACTACATTTTCAGTAGCCTTGCAAATTTTTCAAGGTGTCTTTTAACCTTGAGTCCCTTAGGACTGCCACAGTTTCTTATATTTTCAACTGGTGCCTTGGGTAATACTCATAAGAAGAAAGTTGTGAAGGGAGAGAACAGGATCAGATGCTTTTGCACGTCAGTCTTGTGTTTTTCTCTTCCAATCACTGTTTAATGCTGAGATTTGGAAAAGATGTGTGAGGAGAGTTAATGAAGCCAGGTTAGAATATCTGGCTGAATTCTAACGTGTTTTGACAGGATGTTATCTCAAACTACTAGGAAACATGGGATATATGTGGGCATTTCCCCCATTGCAATGCTCTCAATTTGAGGGCTACAAATAGATATGGTAGTGCCAAGAGTCAATAGTATCTGAATTAGGGTTCTCCAAAGAAAAAGAACAAATAAGATATGTAGAGAAAGATTTATTTCAAGGAATTGACTGGTGATTGTGGAGACTGACAAGTTCAAAATCTACAGGGTGGGCCAATACACCAGAGACCCAAGGAAGAGCTGATGTTTCAAGTACAAAGGCAATTCTGCTGGTAGAATTCTCCCTTCACCTGTTGGATGAGGCGCATCCACATTATGGAGAGTAATCTGTTTTACTCAAAGTCTACTGCTAATTGCATTTAGAAAATACCTTCACAGCAACATAGACTACTGTTTGATCAAATGCCTGGGTACCATGGCCTAGCCAAACTTGACACATAAAATTAACTATCATAGTATCCTTAAAACTAAATTCCAAAAGCTGGGCGTGGTGGCCCACAGCTGTAATCCTAGCACTTTGGGAGGCCAAGGTGGGTGGGTCGCTTGAGGCCAGGAGTTCAATACCAGCCTGGGCAACATGGCAAAACCCCATCTCTGTGAAAAAATACAAAAATTAGCTGGGTGTCATGGCGCATGCCCATATTCCCAGCTAACTGGGGGGCTGAGGCAGGAGGATTGCTTAAACCTCAGGAGGTTAAGGCTACAGTGAGCTGAGATTGTGCCACTGCACTCCAGCCTGGGTGACAAAGTGAGACCTTGTCTCAAAAAAAAAAAATTCAAAAGAAACTCAACTTCAAAATATAAAGTCATAAATTCAGTATGTAGAAATTATAAATATTTTATTAATTTATCTTGTAAAGGGGATGTAGCACGTGATGTATTTGGAAGAAGAATTAATACTTTATAAGGCTTGTGATGCCCCTTATATTCAGCTGTGATAACCAACATTAGTATATGTTTGTTTTCACACTTTGCGAGGAGGCATCATCCCGATTTTACAAATACACAAGAGACTCATCACTGACCAACCTGTGACCGGGTGCAGTGGCTCATGCCTGTAATCCCAACGGTTTGGGAGGCTGAGGCGGGTGGATCACTTGAGCACAGCTGGAGACCAGCCTAGGCAACATGGCAAAACCCTGTCTCTACAAAAAATACAAAAATTAGCTGAACGTGGTGGCTGGCTCACGCCTGTAGTCCCAGCTATTTGCGGGGCTAAGGCAAGAGGATCTCTTGAGCCCGGGAAATTGAGGCTGCAATGAGCTGTGATCGCACCACTGCACTTCAGCCTAGGTGACACAGTGAGATGCTGTCTCAAAAACAAAAACAGTGACCAACCTACGACCCAAGCAACCGCAGTGTTTGTGACTGTGGACTCTGTTGTTAATTCCATCAGTTGGTTATCTTAGAGATCAAAGAATACTTGGAAAGTTAACATGGAAATGATTCCTTCCATATATGTATTATATAATTTAAAAAGTTTCGGCCGGGCGCGGTGGCTCAAGCCTGTAATCCCAGCACTTTGGGAGGCCGAGACGGGCGGATCACGAGTTCAGGAGATCGAGACCATCCTGGCTAACACGGTGAAACCCCGTCTCTACTAAAATACAAAAAAAAAATTAGCCGGGCGAGGTGGCGGGTGCCTGTAGTCCCAGCTACTCGGGAGGCTGAGGCAGGAGAATGGCGTGAACCCGGGAGGCGGGGCTTGCAGTGAGCTGAGATCCGGCCACTGCACTCCAGCCCGGGTGACAGAGCCAGACTCCATCTCAAAAAAAAAAAAATAAATAAAAAATAAAAAATAAAAATAAAAAGTTTCAGATTATGAGAACGTTAAATGAAGTAAAGTTGTTAAGTCATTGGAAGTTAATGGATTTGGTTTAGCACAAAGAGAAAGGATGCTTTTAAAGTGAATAGAAAAAATAAAGACAAATAATTTACAATCAGTTAAGGACTAAAACAGGAAGAGTCTGAAAAGTGGATGCTGAAACAGGAGGAGTATCCTCTCAGGAAGCACTTTCCTTCCTTCCTCTCCTTTCCACCAACATTTGTTCCATGGCTTCCTCTCTTCAAACCACACCTTGTAAACCCTTTTATGTGCTCTGTTCACAACAAGAAGAATTTCTTGTGCTGTTCCATACTGGGTTTTAACTGATAAAATGCACACACACACAAAAGGCCAAATGCCTTTTTACACAGGAGATTAACTTTATTCAGTCTTTAAGCTGAAAGCAAGTACAGTTAGGATATATAGCAGGCGACAGTTTCCATATGTTCTAGGAAAGTGGAGCTGTATTATTTATAGTTTACAACATGTTGTATAAAATTAAAGCTAGCAAGGGGGCTCCTAGGGAGGTAAATTAAACAAAGAAGGGAAGACTTAGAGAACTCTATTTTGCTATAATCAGAGAACATGCCTATAAGATAGCACTAAAAAAAATTTAACATTAAGCAATATGCAAAAGTAGTTGGGGTGTTTACAATAGCTTAAATTCTAAAATTAAAAAGGACATTGAAGACTGAGAAGGGGAAAAACACCTTAATTTTGTAATCTTAATAGACAAATGTTTCATAAAAGCAGGAGTAAATAAATGGAATTAAAAAGGTGTATCTTCCAAAGTGCAAAGACACGTTACAAGAAATCAGGTTGCTCTTTGACCCACCAGTCTCAAAGCACGTTAGACTGCAGCAAGTAATAATTGCTTCCTCATTTAGATTAGACAATGAGTGCTCTCTGCAAGCTTCTCTCCTCTAAATAGATTGTAGAGAGTAATTGAAACAAGTTATACGGGGAAGTGGAGTGACCGATTCCTCAAAGTGTGGGAGCAGAGCTATGGTAACCTCTTGAGCCTGGCCTTCATCCTGTTCCTATTTAGGGAATCCGCGGGGCAGCCAGTGTTGAGTGAAGTCTGCAGTTCGCCAGCTTTATTGTTCAGACTTGAAGGGAAGGTCACATGCCCTCTTTGACAGAGAGGTTTATGGGCTCTCTCTAATTAGCAGCACCCTCCACCAGACAGACTGTTGGCCACTTTCCAAGAACGGGGCTTGGTAGCGGCCACTGATGAAGGAGAAAACAAGGTTATTTACCCTGCGACTGTAATTCTTGGCACAAGTTCTCCCTTTACACTCAGACACGTTTTTCTTTTGTTCCAACTTGCCTTTGGAATTCTGATTAGGGCGTTAAGGGAGGGTAATGCAGCTATATATTTAGTGGTGTAAGCAACCCATATGTTGGCCTCAGATACTTTTTACTATTCTAAGATCTCATACCAAAAGAGAGAAAGAAAAAGGAAAACGAAAAGGGCAGCGTAGTCGAGCGTTGCTTGCAAATGTAACTGCTTAAGCACATGCCCACACAGAACCCCAGAAAAGGAAGTTTAATTTGCAACATCTATAAAATAACGACAGTTGTATGGTAGGACACAGAAATCCCAGCGGTAAAGTGTGATTGGGCTCAGCTATTATAGGAGTGTTAAAAGAGTACCGGGAATATATTTGGCTTGTCCTGTTCTGTCGGTTCTGCAGGCCGGTGGATTAAGCTGATAGAAATGCTTTTTGGTTGATTTAAACCAGATGCTCCGACTATTTTTGTCCCGTTTGCAGGCGCAGAAGCTCTGCATAAGGCAATACTGCCCCCCTCGGCCGTCCGCCAACTGCAAGGCGTAGGAGCCTGGTCTCCACTAGCCACCTCGGCCATAAAATCCTTTCAAGTCCCTATTATTATTCCAGGCACATTCCAAGGGGATTGAGTCACAGAGTTCACTTGGCTTTTCTCGTGCCCTGAACTGCCTGTACCAGGTGGAATACGACTCTCAACTTCAAATATGGAATCCAAAAGCGGTCAAAGAGCGCTTTAGAGCAAGCCCCAGATGCGAACTCTACCGCCACTTCTCCCCCTCCCCCACCTGGGGTTTGCTGGCTACGCAGCTGTAGTCCCACGCCAGCACTAAGGTCGGCTGGTCGACATACGAGGGTTTTCTTTGGGGCATCCTGTAGAACTGCCCTATTTTCTCTACCACTTTGAGAAGCCCCAAGGGCTGCTCGGCGGCGAGGCACAGACTGGGCTGGAAACTTTCCCTTTGGGCAGTGCGTCCCGGAGAGCCAGGAGGCCCAGGCTCCCCCTCCGGGAGCCTAGGGGGCTTGAGGTTCTGCTGGCTTTTAAGTCAGCTAGGAGGGAAAACTCCCAGCCCCTCCCACGCGTCCGCCCAGACTCGCCGGCCGCCTGCCCCGGGCAGGGAACGCGCACATCTGGCGGCCCAGGAGCCACATCTGATGCACGTAACCCTCGGCACCCAGATGTCCCAGAGGCCGGGAGAATCAAAGAACGCCAAGGGCGGGGCGGCCGCGGCTGCGGCTCCTCCCTCGGACAGCGGGAGTCCAGATGCGGGGGGGCGCTCTCCAGGGCCGAGCTGGGAGGTTGTGGTGCAGGGCGGGTGGGTGCAGTGAGGCAGGAGCCGCGCTGGGGGGCTGGGCTGGCGGGAGGGAAGCTGGAGCCTCGCCGGAGAGAGGAAGGCGGCGGTTGGGTGCTGGAGGGCGCTGGTGCCGTGCCAGTGGGCGGTGGCGGCTTGCGCCATCCCCCCAACCGCCGTCACCGTGCCCGCCCCACTGCGTGGGATTTTATAACCTAGGTCCCCGGGAGGTGGTGGTGGAGGGAGGGGCGGCGGGGATGTTTCCGGGGCGGGGGAGGGGCGCACTGCTCCAGGTCTGGAACGAGGGCGGGGCTCCCCTCTACTTCTCGCCTCTGTTCCTGCGCTGAGACGCAGGCGTTTCCTGGCGCGGAGCGACTCGCCCCCCAGCTCCCCTGCATAGTCCTGGGAGTCGGGATGCGGGTCAGCCCAGATGACCCGACTCGGAGATCCTCGATCCCCTACCCAAGTCTTTAACCGGAGAGGGAGGAGCTACCAATGTCCTCCAGACGTTCTCCAAAGCCCGAGCTGCCTGGAGAAGCCTGCGCAGGGCGGGGGCGCCCCTCAGACGTTTGTTTGCACGTAGGGGTTTTGACGTTTCGCTAAGCAACAGCGTTTGCCAGGGAGTCAGGGCTGTTTCGAAGAGCTTGCGTTTATTGGATGCTCCCATCTTGAACAAATCGTTTCCATTCGATTTGTTTAACCAAGGCGAGGGCGGACTGTGTTCTTACTTAAAAGTTGTCCTTCATCCAAGCTGTCCTCAGATTTTCATTTAAGGGTGTCATAACACCCCAGGTCGTTGCGCAAATGTTTTGTGACAATTTAGAAAACCAGAGGGGGGAAAATATCCTTAGAGAAAAAATCATAACCAACAAGAAAATTATGTTAAATGATGTTGGTCCTTTTTCATTGGATGGTCCCAGTTGACGCATACTCTCTTCCAAACCCAGTGACTATTCAGAGTCTTCAATTTATGGCAAATCTCCCGTTGGGGGCGAAGTGCATGAATGGGTCCCACCTTATTCACCAGCTGAAACTGTGAACAAGCCTTGGGGTTTCCTCTCCCAAAGACTGCCAGGCTTCACTGAGAATCAAAAGAAAATAGGGTATTAAATGCCTGCGGTTAGTTTTCAAATACGAACTCTTCCATTGCCTACTTCTGTGACTCGTGGCAAATTACTCAATCTCTTATGCCCCTGGTGCTGCTTAGAGACAGGGTCTCACTGTGTTGCCCAGGCTAAAGTACAATGGCACAATCCTAGCTCGTTGCAGTCTCAAACTCCTGGGCTCAGACTATCCTCTGGCCTCAGTCTTCCAACGAGCTAGGGTTACAGTCGCATGCCACCACACCTGGTTAATTTTTTATTTTTGTTTTTTAGAGATAGGGAGTCTCACTGTGTTTCCCAGGCTCGCCTGAAACTCCTAGCCTCAAGCATTCCTCCCAGCTCAGCCTTCCAAAGTGTTGGGATTACAGGCGTGAGCCACCATGCCTGGCAAGCTTCATTATTTCTAAAATGTAACTGTACATTTTAGAGTAGCATAGGGGTGGTGTAAGGGTTAAGGATTAATGATAGTACAAATCAAGTGCTTAAACCAAGTTTGATGCATAGGAAGGACATAATTGTCATTATCAATGTGAGTAGACTGTTTACACCAAAATGAAAGGTGTGGGCAATGGTAGCTAGGTAGCCTCCAGAGATCCTTTTTTAAAAGGAGTATGAGTTTTAATACACTGGTTGAATGAATAAAACCCACAACACTCTAGGCACATCTCCAGTCCTTCCCCTGGCAGAGTTTTCAGTCTAACTAGAGGAAATTGGATGAAATGATAGTGATGCACACATAGTCTTTCATCATACTGTGAAAGCCTTTTAAAACATGGATTTGACTTCTGGGTTTCCCATTATAACCTCTTCCCAAAGAAGATTATTCGTTCTTTCAGAATATTTCACTAGGGTGATGATAAGGTATTACAGATGTATGTTGAAAACATCTCTTTTTCTGCATAGCCCCTTCTTCCTTTGGAATTTTAGAAGAATCTGATCAAGGCAACCTCTGTATTAAGTGAAAATTTGGGAACTCAAAAATATATTAGATGCACAGAAAGTGCAATTCTGAAAAGGTCAGGGCTATTGTGTATAGAGGGGAGCTGCTGAAACTATAGGAGTCTTTTAAATTTTTCAGGCTCAGCTTCCTTTGCTTTAAAGTTAAAGAAGGGTTGGACTAGTTCTTCCTTCCTACACTCAAACTCTTTGGTTTCAAAGGTAGCTGTGTCCAAGGGGTATTTTCTGTGTATTCCAGAGCCCTGACCAGGAAGGGAAGGACTTTGAGAGGCTTTGGGCTTGACAAAATATCATGGCCAAGTGTGGTGGCTCACACCTGAAATCCCAGACTTCGGGAGACTGACACAAGAGGATCGTTTGAGCCCAGGAGTTTGAGATTAGTGTGGGCAACATAGTGAGACCCTGTCTCTTAACCAAAAAAAAAAAAAAAGAAAGAGAAAAAAAAATCGTGGAGTGATGAGAGAAGCTAAGGAACTCAGACCAGTACTGAATTATAACCAGGTGTATGTACTAACGTATTTCTTTTTGTTTGTTTGTTTTTGTTTTGAGACAGAGTCACGCCCTGTCACCAGACTGGAGTGCAGTGGCACAATCTCGGCTCACTGCAACCTCCGCCTCCGGGGTTCAAGCGATTCTCCTGCCTTGGCCTCCTGAGTAGCTGGGGCTACAGGTGCATGCCACCATGCCAGCTAGATTTTTTAAAATTTATTTTTAGTAGAGATAGGGTTTCACCATGTTGGCCAGGATGGTTTCGATCTCTTGACCTCGTGATCCACCCACCTCAGTCTCACAAAGTGCTGGGATTACAGGCATGAGCCACCGCGCTGGCCGTATTTCTTTCTTCAGTTTTTTTCTTTTTTTTTTTTTGAGATGAAGTCTCACTCTGTCGCCCAGGCTGGAGTGCAATGGCACGATCTTGGCTCAGTGCAACTTCCACCTCCCAAGTTCAAGCGATTCTCCTGCCTCAGCCTCCCAAGTGGCTGGGACTGCAGGCGCATGCCACCACGCCAGGCTAAATTTTGTATTTTTAGTAGAGATGAGATTTCACCATGTTGGCCAGGCTTGTCTGGAACTCCTGACCTTGTGATCTGCTTGCTCAGCTTCCTAAAGTGCTGGGATGACAGGCATGAGCCACAGTGCCCGGCCAACGTATTTCTATATATATAGTGGATATATTAATGTATACGTTATATATTTTTTAAAAATAAGAGGTACATATGTATTTATTTCTAGCATATCTATAGTAGAGATTCTGTATACACACAGATCACCCGGTAAGTTTTCCTAATACCTTACCTAAAAAAAGGTAGAATTTTCTTCTTCTGTCTATGATCGTGGCCTGAAGGATGACTTTTCAGCAGCAGAAGGGACTGGAATGGAAGGTGTCCATGATTTTGGCTGGAAGAGAGAAGTGTGCCCTCTTGTGGGTCTCCTGTCATGTTCTCAGAAAGTTCCTCAAGATAGAACTGTGGCCTTTGTGGTCAGGGCTCTAGTCCCATTTTACCTTCAGATGTCTCCGCAATTTTTTTCTCATCATCTTCCCTGAAAAATATTTCCCAAATAATAACACAGCTCCCTCAGCTCCCTAAATTATGTCTCTCACACTCCACATCCAATGGATCAGCCCCTCCTCTCAGGTCTAATTTTTTTTTTAACTTTTATAAGTTTAATGTTGTCACTGTATGTTTACATATTCATTGGTACAATTTACATCAAGTTTTATACTTATCCTTTTTTGCAAATATATCGTGTACACAAAGATACATATTCAATAACTGAGAAACAAGTGAAACTTCTGATCTATACTTTCCGGTTTGTTCAATCCTGTTACTTCTGATAAGGATCATCAACATACCAGTTTCGCCTCTCTCAGAGGATGTCGCCATTGGAGTTTACTCTGGGTTTTATTGCAGAATACAAATTCCCTCAATCGCTTTTTTCCTGCAGGTGCCTTTTTCCATAATTTTTTTCTTATAACCAGACTTTCTCCTCACCCAAAGGCCACAATGAAGTCGAAGAAACCTGTAGATGACAGCTTTCACAGTCTTTCTCTTGCCTTTTCGTGCACTGAAGTATGTTAGAGATCTGACTGGCAGCTTCAGGACACTTGGAAGCAAGGGGGCCACTCTATTAAGGATCGCTGAAGTATGCCCACATGTCAGGTATCTCTCAGATGTGATAAGTCGGAGTGGAGGAAACAACTGGTGTCTGAATATGACTAAAACGTCCTGTGGACAATGCAGAAATAAGAGAGGCATTCTTGACACAGTTTCGGTAGGCTGAAGATGCCAAAACATTCAAAGGCCGTTGGATTCCTAAAGGTGCCCTCACCGCACCAGCAAAGGCAGAGGCAGCCATCCCTCTCAGCTCTAATTTATGGATATGGATGTATCCCAAACCCCATCCCTTCTTACTACCTCCTGCACTAGCAACTAGTCCAAACCACCATCATTTCTTGGCCAACCTGCTACAATCACCTCCTAATTATTTTCCCTGCTTCCACTCCTTCACCATATATTTCATTCTCCACACAGCAGCCAAAGTGGTTTTTAAAAAAAATACAAATGAAACGTGCTCACTCTCCTATTCAAAATCCTTTAGTAGTTTCTTTTCACACTTGGATAAAATCCACACTCCCTCACCACAGCCTATATGACTGGACTCTTGCCTAATCTTCTCACCTCATCCTCTATCACTTTCTTCCCTGTTCACTCATCTCCGGGAACTGGCCTTCTCACTGTTCCTCAGAAATATGAAGCGGGCTACTACTTTAGGGTCTTGCATTTGCTGTTTCCTCCGTTTTCAACCCCCAGACCATCACATGGCTTTCTCTCTTACCTCACTCAGGTCTCTGCTCAAATGTTGCCTCAGAGAGGACTTCCCTCATCACCACACCTAAAATAAATGAAGCACCATAGCCATAGCCATTCCCTAACCAATTGCCCTACTTTATTCACTTTCACATCTCTTATCAAATATCCTGTTTACCTGTTTACTTGATGATTGTTTGCTTTACCTCTAGAATGCACGTTCTATGAGTGTAGGGTCTTGGTCAATCTTGTTCAACAAGGAACCTCCAGTCCAAAACTGTGCCTGTCATGGAAAAGGCAGCCAGTAAATATGCAAATCAAACTACGGTCACTCAGTGACAGAGAGAGAGAAAGAATGAGAACAATTTAAATAGTATGAGGAAGTGTGTTTATTTTTGCTCAGTAAGTGTATGCACTAGAACAGGTATGAGATGGGAGATGTGAATCTACTTTCTCTCTTAGTTCACCTATGCTATTCACAGTATGATCAGTGTGCCATGCTGGGTGTTTAAAGATGCTGATAGTTTGAACAGCATGGTCCTTACATGCAGAGAAGTTCCATAATGAGTTTGAATCCTGGATTCACCACGTTAGTGTGTGACCTTGGGGAAGTTATTTACCCTTTCAATGCCTCAGTTTCTTCATCCGTGAAATGGGGCCAATAATAGTACAACCTCTGTAGGATTGTTATAAGGATTAAGTTAATAATATAAACTTCTTAGAACAGTGCCTGGAGCATAATAAGCGGTGTCTGAGTATTTTTAAAGCAAACCTATTTGGCTGTACTTGGTTCTCCCCTTTCTTGGGGACTTAATAACTTGAGTACTTGTAAGATACTACTCTGCCCAACACTTTGGGAGGCTGAGGCGGGTGGATCATAAAGTCAGCAGATTGAGACCATCCTGGCTAACATGGTGAAACCCCGTCTCTACTAAAAATACAAAAAAATTAGCCGGGCGTGGTGACGGGCACCTGTAGTCCCAGCTACTGGGGAGGCTGAGGCAGCAGGATGGCGTGAGCCTGGGAGGTGGAGCTTGCAGTGAGCCAAGATGGCACCGCTGCACTCCAGCCTGGGCGGCAGAGCAAGACTCTGTCTCAAAAAAAAAAAAAAAAAAAAAAAAAACTACCCTGAAGTGACTGGCACTGGAATTTTCATTATGCTTTTAGACCAGTAATATTAGTTTTAGCACCAAGTGCAGTAATTACTTTATAACCATTTCTAGTCTAGCATTTTTGCTTAGCCATAGATTCCATTTAAGCCAAAATACCCCTAACTTTGCAAAAAACTGTACCATCAGGGGTCACCACCCAATTATAGTTGAACAAAAGATGTTTCTGGCTGGGCGTGGTGGCTCACGCCTGTAATCCCAGCACTTTGGGAGTCCAAGGCTGGTGGATCACAAGGTCAGGAGTTCAAGAACACCCTGGCCAATATGGTGAAACCCTGTCTCTACCAAAAATACAAAAATTAGCCTGGTGTGGTGGCGGGCGCCTGTAGTCTCAGCTACTTGGGAGGCTGAGGTAGCAGAATGGCGTGAACCTGGGAGGCGGAGCTTGCAGTGAGCCAAGATCGCGCCACTGCACTCCAGCCTGGGCAACAGAGCAAGACTTTGTCTCAAAAAAAAAAAAAA